>NW_006766921.1:148286-152359 GCF_000275845.1 Dichomitus squalens LYAD-421 SS1 | reverse complement strand
CCCCACGGCCTACGCGGACGACACCTCCTGTCTCTTGCGCTCGAGGATAGCGTCCTTCCTACACAATGGCACCGACCTAAGCCGCAAATCGCGCGGCAGCCTTGTAGGAAGGAGCACTCGGTGAGCAGCCTTCAAAGACTCGTTTGCGATGAACTCCAGTCTGACACCGTATATCAGAGGTCGGCCGCAAGCAAGACAGTCGTGCGCCAGTCTCTAATGAACGGGACTGGCGTCGAGGTGCGTCCATGGTCGCGCGTGCACTCCCAATCCTCCTCCTCGCCTTCGGCCGGGGTGTGGAGCTAGGATTGGGAGTGCGGCGGGGAAGGCCTTGGACGATGGATTTCGCTGCATCGTCGGTAGTAGTCGAGGGTTGGTGGGGTTGACGTTAGACGGGAACATTGGGAAAAGCCCCGGACGCGCATGAGTGCAGCCATCCCGAGTTCGCTGCATCCCTGCCGCTCGGCACAAAAAATCGGATAATACAAAATCTTGTCAACTCGGATAACGATGTCGCCATGTAGATCTCGCAAGATAGATTACAATGACCCAGAAACGCTTCGTTCATTCAGCGCGATTGGTATCGACCCCATGCGTAACATAACCCAATTGAGCATCGCTGACTCCACCGTGCAACATCACTTCGCGCCACTGATACTGATATCCTTGAGAGTATGAGCCAAAATCTCAATGTCTGAATCCGCATCGTTGCAGGGATCGATCGACGGAGATGGGCCGATGTAAGGTTGAACCTTCTCCATTATCCTCGCCGCAGGAGAAGGCGTTGGCGAGGGGAATGCTCCAGGCATGACAATCGGTGAGTCTGCAGCCAACACAGGCGTGTCAGCACGCGTGACGTGAAGTCGGCTTGGCGGAGATTGCGACGTACCGCGACTGCGCGCTGCAGCATTTTGGCTGTCCGCCTTCGGCTTGGGGGTCCTGGGTGGTGCGCGGCGAGTCTGGAATTGGGGTACCAGCCTGCCAGTCTTGCACACGCCGCATGCTGGGGACCATCATATGTCCAGATATAATTAAGGGCATCAAAGTAGGAGTACAAACCTTGTTCGTCTGGGTTAATGGACTTCGAATGTCGGCCATAACTACGAAGTCCTTAGATATTCTGGTATGATATGCAATGCAAATATTGACATACACCTTTGCGCAGTTCTCGCATTCTGTTGACAAGCGTTAGCACGGCAGGTCAGGCTTGTCGGCCTACCAACTTACTCCACTCATACTTGCACTTGATATCATAGTTGTGCCGCGTCTGTTGTTCACGACGTAATGCTCAGGAGTGAGTACGAGAGGATCCGTTGGCGAAGCACACCGTCACTTCTATCTCCGATCGCTTCCGCATGATCTTGTTCGCCCTAACCCACGTTGTGTCAGCTGCAATGAGCCCCGCCCAGACTGTCACCAACAACATGACGGTACGCACCAACGCTTGAAAAGCGAGCCGTGGTTCTCACTCGGGGCCTCGTCGATGATCCAGCACGCCAGATGGCACATTTCGTGCGAAAGCGTATTCCTGATGCGTTCTAAGAAACGGTAGCTCAGTATCTCACCTCGCGCGTCGGACCACGCAGCGGCCCACCGTCGCAATCCAAGATTTTCTCGGCCAGTTGTATGGACGTGATATGGTTACCGTCTTTCGTCCTGCTCTACAGTTCAGCTACGCGTTTTTCGGGCTCTTCGGGCTCTCCACGAACCTGTGCCAATGCGCACGACCAGCGGTGGTCAACAACCTTTTGTTCCACTGCAACTCAGTATTGGCTGGGATGCCGCCCGCGAAGACCGACTCGTTCAGCTCGTTGAAGAACGTTTGCGCGTACGCGCGTCTCCGCTCCAGCTCGAGCTGCAGCAATGCCTTCTTCGTCATGCGCGGGATCTTCCCTGGGAGCCTGCCAGCACTAGGTGCAGGGCTGTCAGTCGTCGTCGCCCGTGCTCTAGAGGAGCCTGACCCGCGAGGTCTGGGCTTGACGATCGAGGCGACCTCCGACTCAGAATCGGTACTGGAGTCAGAAGACACGGTTGATCGTAGCTTGCTCGGGCCTCGTCGTGGAGCTGACGGCGCAGGGAATCTGAGGCCTGAAGCCGAAGCCGGGTTCGGTCGACGTATTGGTTTCTGCGTGCTTCGTGGTTCGTCCCTAAGAATCATTCTCAGCACAAGACGAGGTAATTGATGAGGCATCAGGGCCTCACAGAACAAGGATTGCACCGTCGTCATCGAAGAAAGGATCACTAAGCGTGTCGCCGTCGCCGTTGTCCCAGTGTTCTTGATCGCCCTCGTCCTCTGAATCGTCTAAGAAAAGCGGGATCATTGGTTCTGGCTCTGGAGATGAACGGCCTTGAGCCTTGGGGCTGGCTTTCACCCTCTTCTTTACAGATGCTGAGGGTCTCGCTGGAGGGAAGAGTTCAGACTCTGGACTCGTGCTCTCTGGAGAGCTTAGCGTGAGGTCTATGACATCATCGTCCAAGATACTGCGAGGGTTGCGACCGTGTGGGGTTCGCGGATTGTCAGTTTCGTTGATGGATGCTGCCTCCTCGTTGGCCTCTTCCTCATCTGAGCTGAGGATGATACGGCGGGCATGGGGTGTTCGCTCGGGCTTGCGACGTGGACCAACTGGAGGCAATTCTTCGGTGTCGCTAGGAGGAGGCATGTCACATTGAACACGGCTACATCACTCACACTGACTGACGACGGACCTGTCTGGACGTGGCTCTTGTTCGGGTTCGGGTGCAGCGGCCGTCGGCTGAGTCGACTGAGAGCCCTTCTGCGCAATAACAGAAAGACTGCGGAGACATAGCTCAACATAGCTGCTTTGCAAGTAGTTCTATCTACGCACCTTGACACGTCCTCCTCGTCCGAAGATATCACCACTATGGGCAGCTCACTATTGCTCGCAGTCCCAAGTGCGGATCGTTTCAGCTTGAGACGCCTGCGCAAGTCCGCATACAGAACGTTACAGGCGCGTCAGTCGTAACTAAAGACACACCTCTGGCGTTCCTCCTCACTGTCCGACACCTCGCTCCGGCTCGAATTCTGCTTGAGACGCCGGGCCTCACGGATGTACCGCAACGGTGAGCTATTATTCGAGGGCATTCCGGCTGTTGGCATGGTTTGCATCGTTACTCAACGCGTCCTCTGGCACAGCAAGTGGGTACCGGTGGCGACCAGGTGAGGACGGACGCCAAGGTGACAAAGAAATCTGGAGACGTAGAGGCTGGACGCGAACGACTCGGAGTCCGACGCGTTCAGTGGCGCGTCCAACATTGTCTGCCCGGCCATCAAACCGGTTACTTACAGCTGGTTTGAGCGCGTGGTTGTCGTCTGAGCGCCGCTATTGTTCGAACTTCGGACAGTCATCTCCTCGACAATTCGACGACTTCGCCTCATTTTCTAGGTTATCTGGCTCAGGAATGCGACGCGCGATGCTCAGTTGATCTATGTTACGCATGGGATCGATACCAATCGCTCTGAATGAACGAAGCGTTTCTGGGTCATTGTAACCTATCTTGCGAGATCTACATGGCGACATCGTTATCCGAGTTGACAAGATTTTGTATTATCCACTTTTTTGTGCCGAGCGGCAGGGATGCAGCGAACTCGGGATGGCTGCACTCATGCGCGTCCGGGGGCTTTTCCCAATGTTCCCGTCTAACGTCAACCCCACCAACCCTCGACTACTACCGACGATGCAGCGAAATCCATCGTCCAAGGCCTTCCCCGCCGCACTCCCAATCCTAGCTCCACACCCCGGCCGAAGGCGAGGAGGAGGATTGGGAGTGCACGCGCGACCATGGACGCACCTCGACGCCAGTCCCGTTCATTAGAGACTGGCGCACGACTGTCTTGCTTGCGGCCGACCTCTGATATACGGTGTCAGACTGGAGTTCATCGCAAACGAGTCTTTGAAGGCTGCTCACCGAGTGCTCCTTCCTACAAGGCTGCCGCGCGATTTGCGGCTTAGGTCGGTGCCATTGTGTAGGAAGGACGCTATCCTCGAGCGCAAGAGACAGGAGGTGTCGTCCGCGTAGGCCGTGGGGGCTGACCAGACCTGGCGCCAAGGTCCGCC
>NW_006766921.1:116236-146438 GCF_000275845.1 Dichomitus squalens LYAD-421 SS1 | reverse complement strand
CGAGAGGAGTAGACAGCGGGCCGGTGGAACCGACGAGACAAGGGGGAGCCACCCCCAGAGTCCATCGACCCACCTAACACACACGATCAGGCAGCGACGTCTCAGCCGATGCCAGCGGCCACAAGAGGTGACTTTCGCGGGCAACTTTACATCCTGCAGACGACCGTCAGATATGCCACCTCCAGTCAGCGTGCAAAAGGTACTTACCGAGCTGAACTCATTGATCACCGCTGTGCTCTACGCTCTGCGTCGCTGAACGCGTAGTGACAGGGAAGGTGGTGACGTGCTTGGTTGGTTCAGCTGGTCCATGTCCGCCGAATGACGCTACGGAATGAGCAAAGACGAGGATCAGGGCCACGAGACCGAGCACACATGAAGACGAGACATACCTGACTAGCATCTAGGGCCGTGAGGACAAGCCGGAGGAAGATGTCCGCATATGATGCTGCGTCTACTCGGTGTATGCGCCGAAGAGGTTTGACCAACGGGCAGCATGAGATACAGAGAAGGTGGCGACAGGGATGAGGAGGCATCGTCGTGTGATGCAGGCCTATATACTGCCAGAAGAGCGGGCTGACTGGATGTTCGGGCGGCTGACATATAGATCTTTTCACGGAGGATAACCTGCCCGCCGTATGACGATGCCTAATCAGGCAGGTGCTGTGGTTTGCATGTCAAGATCGTCCGAGCAAGGAGCCAAGATGCAGCGGGCCGCGGCAGGTATGTCCTTCCTTCATTCGTGTAAAACTGTCGCTTACGAGGCCCGAGAGAAAGAAACAGCTGCACTCGTTTGAACCAGGGTAGCAGAAGTTGGAGCGACAGAGAAGAACGGTTGATTGCAAGACCAGACGACTCGCGGTGCGAGAGAAGTAAGATCAAGAGCGCAGCCCAAGTTACTAGCGCTCATCGAATATCCGGCACGACAGCTCCGCGCGCGCGCGCCGGGATGTCCGACGTGTCCGTGGCCGCGAAGGAGCTCATCTGCTTGAACTCAACTGCTCTCACCACCGAACTTACCGCAATACACCTCCATGCCTCGTCACCCACCGCCTCAGCGCCTCAATGGCCACCCAAGGAGGAAGAGGGAACAGCACCAGGTTTGTTTGAGAGGCGCGCACCGCTCTCGGCAGGAACAAAAGCCAAAGCCTCGTGTGGGTGGGCAACACACTCCAGCACTTCCTTTTGTGCTCGAGCGCATCGCCGTCGGCTCCACCTGGTTTCCTCACCAAAGCGGTTCTGTCGGCCATATCCTCGCGCTTTGCCGTTAGTTGCCGTTTGGTAGATAAGCCGCATCCCCCGGAGGTGCCTCGGAGCTGAGAACTTACCTCCACCACTCCGCCACCGACATATTTTTCTGCCGGATCCCACACAATCTTCTTTGCTCCCTGGCTGCGCCTGGGATCCCTCTTTCTTCGCTGTCTTCTGCGACTGTATACTTGGGTGCGATAACCACCTCCTCTCTTTCAGCTTCGACCGCCATCCACCCCAGCCTCGGCCGTACTCACTAACGGGATGCGTCCTCACCTCCCCCTCCTCGCTTTCCTTTTGGTCAACGCCGTGCCTTCCGATGCCAACCTATTCGCACGCGGCACAGAGTCCCTGGCCCGCACAGCGAATCGCTTGCATCACCGCGCCGCCAAACGCAGTGCGGGGCTCGCAAAGGACCTCCGCCGCGCATTCTCCGGGATGTACTATCAGCAGGAGCTCGCTTCGACCGATAGCTCGCAGCGAGTCTACTGTGTCAACAACGCCAGCGGACCTACCCCCTCCGGGAGCGGCTCAAGTAACGCGAACGGTACATCCTCGTCAGCGCGGTCGTCAGCATCCAGCTCCGCGCATGCCAGCTCGTCCGGGACCGCTAAGGCTTCGTCAACAGCTCCATCTCCTTCATCAACCAGCTCAGCGCCATCGAAGTGGAAGCTCGTCCAGTCATACGTGCGTGTCCTTCAATCTCGTCTCCACGCGTTAAGCTCATAGGTTGACCCAGGAAGGAGATTCGTTCTTCGACGGCTGGGACTTCTTCACCGGCGACGACCCGACGCACGGCGTAGTCGACTACGTCGATCAGGGCACCGCAGTACGTCTTCCTTTCTCCCCTCATTTCTCGCCGCTCTAAACCTCCCCCCTCCAAAGCAATCCTCGAACCTCACCTCAATCAACTCGGCCGGCCATGCGATCATGCGCGTCGACACGACGCCCATCATCTCCGGCAACCGCAAGTCGGTCCGGATCACGACGTCCTTCACCTACACCGGCGCCCTCGTCCTCCTTGACGCCGTGCACATGCCCACCGGCTGCGGCACCTGGCCCGCGTTCTGGTCCAACGGCCCGGACTGGCCCAACAACGGCGAGATCGACATCGTCGAGGGCGTGAACGACTACGCCAACAACCAGGCGACGATCCATACCGCGCACGGGTGCACGATCCCCAGCGCGGACAGCGCGAAGCTCGGCATTTCTGGCGACGTCGTCGGGGGCACGAACTGCGCCGCGGCGGAGACGGGCAACGCGGGGTGCGGGATGACCGCGACGCAGAGCAACACCTACGGCGTCGGGTTCAACAGCAACGGCGGCGGCGTGTATGCTAGTGAGTGTCCGGCTCGGCTGGCGTGCCGGACGGAGCGTGGCGGAACTGACATGGATGGATGCAGTGCAATGGGTAGTCTCGTGACCAGACGTTCGGAGCTTTGAGCGGAAATGAAAAAACCGGGACTTTCCGCGCTCCTGAACGTCTGGTGGATCCACCCCCGTGACTCCCCGCTCGGTGACCTGTGTGACTTTCCTGCCTCTCTCCCGACGTGTCCGAGCTGTCTTGTCGCGCGCGCCTGCCTGCTTATCTCGCGACGTCTTTGAACTGCGCCGAGCCTACCGTCTGCTCGACGTCGATACTCCCGTAACCGGTACATCTCTCTGACTCTCGCGAGCAGTTGCTATACATCCCCCATACTCAATTCGTCTGTTATCCTCTGTCTCTCGTATGGGCAGACAGAGGAACTCTTCTAGTGCGCGCCTATGGACCCTCGCGGACCCGAGGCAGAACCCGATGAGCTCCACAACGGATGGGGAGCTCTTTTCAAAGACGACGAGGAGGACGAAGACTACGCCCCGTCCGAGTGCAGCAGCGACCGGCTTTCCGATGCGTCCGACTGGGATCCGATCGAAGCTGCCCCCGAGACTCCCATCCCGCCGATATACCGCCACAACACCCGGGTCATGCGCGAGCGCCTCGCGTTCTCGATTTCCCGCACGCGCACCAGCGTTGTCGACCGCGTTAAGTCAATTTTGGCTGTTATGGACTCCGTAGATATGAATCTCCCCATGCATCTCAGACCCTAAGGTCCAGTACGAGCGGAGCGCTCTTATGGGCAGCGAGGAGCTTCCCCGCATTCTCGAGCGCTGGTACAAGGTCCCTCACGCATCCTCCTCACGACACCATCATGTATGGCCCCAGGGCGCTAGGAAGGCTCTTGAGGAGTTTGCCCTGGAGTGCGTGGAGGAGATTGTTGACTGAGAGCTCGAGCCATTGCGCACAGTACAGGAGGTATGCAAGCTTGTAACTAGGACAGCGTGCAGCCGCATCGCGCACCGAGGGCGCCCTCCGACTTTGTCGGATTACTTTAACGGGGCGTCGGTATGTCACACAGGTCACCGAGCGGGGAGTCACGGGGGTGGATCCACCAGACGTTCAGGAGCGCGGAAAGTCCCGATTTTTTCATTTCCGCTCAAAGCTCCGAACGTCTGGTCACGAGACTATGCAATGGGTGGACAGCGGCATCTCCGTCTGGTTCTTCCCCCGCAACAACATCCCCTCCGACATCTCCGCTGGCTCCCCTACCGGGAACAGCTGGGGGACGCCCATGGCGTTCTGGCCCGCGACGGACTGCGAGCCCTCCAAGTTCTTCAACGCGCACTCTGCCATCTTCGATACCACCCTCTGGTACGTGGCTTCCTTCTTTTGTGCTATCCGCGTTCGCTGATCCGATCTGCCGACAGCGGTGACTGGGCAGGGAATGTGTGGAACGACGCAGGCGCGCCCGGTCAGGAGCAGAGCTGTGCCACTCGCGTCGGTGTCTCGACGTGTGAGGAGTTTGTGCAGAACAATGGAGCTGCGTTCGCCGATGCATGTACGTGTTGCCCCCCTTCTACCCCGAAGTACCCGCCTAACGCTGTTTACCGCAGACTGGGAAGTGAACTATGTCAAGATCTTCCAATAGAGGGCCTCTGAGGGCTATTATTGCCGTTGTTTATTTCCTTTGGGTCCCCGAGTATCATCCCTGGAGGTTCACTGGATTCATGCTGGTCACGATATAGATCACGACATCTCATGGGGGCATTTACGACGTAACATACACGTGTACTCATACCATAGAAGCCATGTAGTATTATTGTATTTCGCAGCGTGCCTCAAGATTCGGATGGGGCAATGTTGGATACGGAGCAATGACCACCTTGATAGCTCTGAGACAGATGAGGCTCAGGGTGATTGCGCTTCACACGCAGTTCAGCACGGCGCATGGCGAGCGGGTCCCATGTGTGGTGTCTTGTTCAACATAGCATACTACTGCATACATGAGGGGGCCGTTACGTGCTGCGTCGCCGCCGCCGAAGCGGACGTATGATGGGATGAGGAAAGAAAGAAGACCGAAAGCGATAGCAGGCAGGATAGCGAGGTGCTAATGGAGCTCATCGGGTCTATGTGGGACACCCTTACGGTCAACACCCGCTCGCTCCAAATCGTGACATGGGTGCATACCTTCTGGAAACCGATAGCAGCGGCCTTCTCGCGGAAGCACTGACGGCAGAGGTCAAGACCGTACTTGCGGATGAGACCAGCCTGGTGCGCACAGAGGCGGCTGTGGAACCCAGTATCAGCATACGTCCCAAGGACACCCTCCCTTGCTGCCCAGATCATGTCTGTGCTCCAGCAGAGCTGCCCTTCCCAGGGACAGGTCCCTGTGGTAAACAAGAAGGAAGACGGATGCTCACCACTGACGGCTGCCCTTGCCGAACTTGCGGGGGCGAGAGAACCAAACGGCGTCGTGGGTCATTTTGGATGGTCTTGAGGAGCGGAAGAACTGCAAGATTGATCGAGAACAGTTAGGTGAGAGCGAGTTCAGCCGTAAGCAACACTGTACGACACACCTTGTCCGGAGGATGAGCGGAGGCCGGTGTCGATGGGCGCGACGGTTTCTGTTGTCCTGTACAGTTCCCCTTGCGACAGATAAGGTTCGAGCGGAGTACCAATCGTGTTTGGACTTTCCCGGTGGCTGAGGATTCCTAATGCGGATAAAGAGCGCTTCTCTATATCCCTACAACAGTACTTACTTGCGTTCACCGAGAATATTGAAAGCTCCTGAATTGTTGGTCTAGCTATAGGAAACCCGCGGGCATGCATGTAGGATACTCGACACTTTGAGCCTGAGGCGCTCTTCCTGAACATAGAATAGAGACGCGGCAGAAGCGCGCGCGAACCAATCGCGACAGCAAGTCGGCATGGCACGGCACAGTCTCGTACGCGTATACGCAAGTTTCCGTTTGCAAGTGTGGACGGAAGTGTCATTATTTGTCATGAACGGACGTACTGGAACAAAGAAAATCACGGCTCTCCGAGGCTCACACCACACAACATCCACGCCACCCCTCTCGAACTATCGTCCCGCGTCCTGCGCCTCATTTCCTCGACCATGCGCAGCCCTCTCCGATTATTGGTCGTTACGACCAGAGAGAAGGGGTATGAAATTAGGCGGGAAGGACAGCGAACGAAAGAGAGAGGGAGCGAGAGGCCGGTGGGCGGCAGCCGTGGGAGGCCTGCGTCTACTACTAATGTATGTACTACTCAGTACGTACGGGGGGGCTTGGTGGAAGTGTACAGTATTTTGTGGTTCGGCGCACGCGGTACGGACCCCCGTCCTCGCTCATGCACGCGTGCGCGGGCGGAACTTCATCAAGCAGCCGTCCTGGGGGAACAGAGTAGCGATGATCCTGTATGAAGTACGACTAGTCAGCAACGCACGCGGACTAGCCATCGAGGGAGGGGGATGAAGATTGGGAAGCAGACACTCACTGGACCTTATCGCTCTTCTCCGTCTTGACGTGCTCCCAGTCCATGAGCATCACCGCGTCCGCGAGCACGAGCGCGATGTTCATCATCGCGTACTCGAGCCCGATGCACTTGTGCGGCCCGCTCCCGAACACCAAATAATTCTTCGGGTTCTGGTTCGCGCTCCCGTTCGGGTCCAGCCAGCGCTCCGGCCGGAGCTCGTCCGGCGCGGGGAACACCTCCGGGTCGTGCAGCGAGTTGTAGAAGCTCGGGATGACCATGCTCCCCGCGGGCACCGTGTAGTCGTCCGAGATCGGGAACGCCTTCAGCGTCTTGTACGGCACCATCGTCACCGGCGGCTTCACGCGCATGCTCTCACGCACGAACGCGCGCAGGTACGGCATGTCGTCGAGCATCTCGAGCGTGAGCGGCCGGTCCGGGTCGCCGCCACGCACGCGCTCCTGCTCCTCGAGCACCTTGCGGTAGATCTCGGGGTGGTCCGCGAGGTGTTGGAAGCCGTAGATGAGGCCGGAGGACATGGCGTCCTGCGAGGCGAAGAGGAAGGAGAACACGACCATCGCCATCTCGAGGTCCGAGAAGTCCTTGCGGCCCTTGTAGCCAGGCTCGCTCATCGTGCGCACCCAGTGGTCGAGCATGCCCTCGGGCTCCTTGCCCGCGGCCATGGCCTGCTTGCTCTTGGCAGCGGCGTTCTCAAGGTGCTTGAGCGCGATCTTGCGGCACTGAATCGCACGGTAGACCTTGGTTCCGGGGAGCGCGAGCGGGAAGTTGACGAGCTCAAGGGCGACGGTGATGTCCCAGTACCTGTCAGCAATTTCCCTGGCCGCAACATCGTCGATGTGAGGGCCACAGAACACCTTGAGCGAGGTCTCCATATTGAGGTCACGGCAGGTCATCATGATCGGCTTCGCCGAAGGGTCCTTCGCAGCATCGGCGAGCCACTGCTTGATGTATTTCCTCGTGATCAGGTCCTGAACGTGGGTGTAGATTCTAGGCAAATGGAAATCAGCATTTGCGGGAGAGATAAGCGGAGAAGCCGAGGAAATAGAAGAGAAACCCGATTCAGAGTCTCGCGGACATGGTCAAAGAATCATTGGTGCAGGCGTCACGGGGACCACAGCGGACTGCAATGCTGCCCCTGAACGTGATTCGACGTCTGAAACAGCGCGCCAAGAAGCGATGCCAGTAACCTAATCGGCACATGATCCCAGCAGGACAGCGCGAAGTCTGTGCTATGACGTCTCGTATGAGGCGGACGAGATGGATCTGGGTCATACAAGGCAGCATGCAAAGCATCGGAAACACGGGACCGGGGGATAGGATCGTATATAAACGAGAAGGCCGCAAGGCCAATCCGCGGACGTCTTTCCCCACTGCAATTCCATGAAACGTACTTGAGTCCCTAGCAAGGCGAGTCATATGTGCTTGCGGACTCCTGCACTTCGATGACGCATACATAGAGGATAACAGTAGCCGATGCACGTAAATGCTACGTGTAGTAGGCATATGTCGCGGAATTGACATGCGCAAGAGAGGAAGGAACAGATGGCGGAAAGAAGTTGAAGAAGACCGCTTACGTACCCGAGGGCCTTGCGAGTGAAGAGGGTGTTCAGGACCTTGCGGTATTCCACATGGACTTTTCCAGTAAGGAACACCCTGCAGCGCAACGTGACGTACAATTCAGTCGCAAGGCATATATGACGAACACAGCGAACGCGTCTCACCAGTTGTCGGGGCGGAGGATCTGCTTCGCGGAGTGGACGAGGCAAGGCTCGGCATAGCTCGGCGAGTTAAGGATCTTGCGCGAAAAGTCGTTGGAAGAGGCCATGACGATGAAGCTGCATCGCCGAAGGACAAGGTTTACGGCATCGGTAAATCGTTGTCGTCATCGCAGAGAAGGGTTCGGTAGAGTCGCGGCAGGTTCAGTGCAGCAAAGTTTGCGATAGCGCGCGTTGAGAGGAGCACGGGTTCAATAGCGGGATATAAATGGTCAGAGAGTAACTATAACGGGCGCGTGTATACGCAGCATATAGGCTCCTTACATGTTGAATACGCTGATGGCTGAGAGCGCGCCAGAGTTCCACTGCCTCATGTAGCCCTCCATGGTGGGCTTCATCGAGTCCGCGAACTTGCCGATGATGGGGATGGTCCAGCTGTCGCCGGGGAGGTGACGCTTCTTGTAGCGCCAGACGGATTGTTCAAGGACGAGGAGGCCGGCGACCACAGCGAGCGTCGTCCAAAGCCATGCCGCGGTCTGTGGGGACACGGTGAAGAGGGATGGGACGGGAATATGGCCAAGGGTGTCGGCGGTGAAAGATGGGATGGAGGCAGAGGCAGAGCGGTCTCTGAGCGCGGACGCCATGGCTTGAGGAGGCGGTCTTGCTCGTTGAGACAGAGAGTGAGCGGAGAGAGGCCGAACAAGGGACGACAAACCCCAGGCTGACAAGTATTTGCTCAAACAAGCTGCAACCAACGCCGACAGAGCCGACAGACCAACGCGCCGACCGGTCTTCACATCCTCGCTTTCCAGCCCTCCCATTGGTCACCGAAGAAATCGGTCGATTTGTGCTTGCCTTATATGGCATCGCGTTGGTCCACGCTCATCACGTGGCCGTGTAATTGCCGTGATTGCCAAGCCCGCGGCTTCCGCGCCCGAAGGAGACCGCTGCGTGTCTAAACATACTCGTAGTCAACTCCTACATAGTTGCTTTTCAAGAGTACCGCATTATGTACAGTCCATCGTCTCCCAAGCACCCATCCCTGTCAATTGCCTCAGAAAGACCTGCCACCACACTTGCAATTGCGAGATGCTCTCAGCATCTCCACCATCATGATTCTGATTACTAAATCGTGCAACCGTTCGTGTCTTACAAGCCACCGGTGACACCGACAGTCCCACTCAAACCCAATATGACACTCGTCCTATCTTCTCGGGCAAACCCTCCGGCTCTCTCACATCTCACCGTCCGACCTGCGCAGCCAGCCGCCTCCTCGGCATACGCGCCAGGTCCTTCTTCGCGCTCGAAAACACCCGGCTGCGCACTTGCAGGCTCCCGACCTCCTCCACCAGCGGCAGCGGCAGCGCGCTGGGGAAGAACGGCACCGGCGACCCCCACGTCGGTCGCTCGGCCCTTGAACTCGATGTTGCAGAGGCCTGATCTCGAGCAGCGCGCGCCCCACCTCCGTTCCCGTTCCGATCACGGCCTGAGGGCCGCGCTGCGTCTAGTGCGCCGCGAACGAAGGCCGCCTCGCTGTTCGAGTGTGCGGCCGTCGTCCGGAGGCGCACGCGCACGCTCGAGTCGTTCCAGAGCGACCCAGGTGCCTGAGTCGTAGGCACGAATGACGGCGGCCGCGTTGCCGGCGGCGGGGGCGGGGGAGCGTGGTGCCCCCGAGCGCGCGAGCAGGGGCGTTGGCAGAGATGAGAGCCTGCGCGCGAGCACGCATCGCCGATAGGTCGCGCTCGTACTGCGTCTCGCTGTCCGCCGAGATGTCCTCGTCTGCGTACAGCCGTGCTATGGGATCAGTCCAGTTCGTCAGTTCCATAGATGCCAAGCATGGAAGCGGCCATCACTCACGCCAGCCTCTCGTGCTCCGCCTGGCCATGTTGACGGGGTACGTCGGCGGCCCCAGCGCCGTTGGAGGGACGACCGTCCCCATCTGCGCCCCCGTCCGCACCATCCGCGGCATCTCCCACCTGTCGCGCGTATCCCGCGCCGCCGCGCTCCGCCGCGACATCGAGTCCAGCCTCGACAGCGCGTCCATCCACGAGTCCTCCTCCCCGCTGTCGTCCTCCCACTCGTTTGGGGGCGCCCGCCGGTTCGCCGACGTCTCCCCGAACCCGGGGAACGTCTCCGGCCTCAGCTCGACGCGGAAGACCTCCTCGTCCCCGTCCGCGTTGTACCGCCGACGGACGCGGTAGCTCCTGCTCTCGGTGAGCTCCCCGTCGTCCTCCGAGTCGACCTCGGCTTGCGCACGCAGACGCTCGTTCCGTACCGGCACGATGTCGTTACGCCTGGCGATCACCTCCTCGTCGAACTCAACCGCAAAGGCTGTCGGGCGGGTCGTCGCCGTCCCATCGCCCCTCGCCCCGCCCTGAGTCCCTGAAGGAGCGATCGTGCGGGAGGGCGGCGACAGCGGCCCGTCCGTGGCCCGCTCACGCGCCTCCCGCGACGGTGGGTTCCAAGCCATGACGCGGTCTTCATGGGGACTCGCGCTGGACGGGGAAGTCGCGCTCCAGCTCGTCGGCACGTTCTGCCGCAGGTAGCGTGCGCGGACGGCCGTTTCTGGGGCGCGACGGGGTAAGGAAAGGGCCCCGTCGCGCGGTGGGTCTCTCGGACGCGGGTCGGGCTCGCTCGGCCTTGGTCTCTGGGCCGGCTGAGACCAAGGAAGAAGAGACGGAGGATCGTTCTCGCTCGTCGGCGTCGAGAGATCCGCCAGGTACGGGGTCCCAATGATCATTGGAGATGGAACCCTTCGCGTCATCGGACGTTCAGGCTCAAGACCGAGAATGGTGCGCGTCGCGATGGTAGAGGAGGGACTCGGAAGGCGTAGCGCATCGAGCCGCGCATTACGGTCGTTTATCCACGACCTGAGCGACTCCGCCTGCTGCGTAATGCGTACGCCTTCTTGCTGGATCTCCTGGGCAAGCCGGGTGATGCGCGAGGTGATGTTAGAGGGTATATGTCGCGCTTCGGAGCGATCATTTGCCGCGCTTGGAGAAGTGCTGGGAGCAGGAGTAGCAACGGGACGAGAGGGGACGGCGACCGAACGCGCAGAAGCGGATATAGTAGCAGGTGTGATAGTTGGAGTTTCGGCGACGGAATTGCGAGCGTTCGAAGAAGCTGTGCGCGCAGCCACGAGCAGACCCAAAGACGTTTCCGAATCGCTCGTGGTGCGTTGTCGTAGCAGAGAACTGCGACGGTCGAGCGTGCTTTGGGAGTCGCCGCGCAGGGTCCGTATCCGGCCGTTGAACCTCCTCGGCGCACCTGTCGCAGGTACAGCGTCGGTCCCGTTCGTGGACGAGGGCGGGCTGCCTTCAGGCTCGTACAAACGCAAGGAGGGTGGGAGGGATGTCATGTCCGGCGGGGGAGAACGCGAGCGTGCGCGCTCGGTTGCGCGGCTGTGTCGCTCCTGTGCATATTGTGCTATCGCGCGCCGGAGCTCGTCAAATTCGCTCACCCGCTCGCGGAAACTCTGAGTCATGGAGCGTAGGTCCGCGCCCAGGACTGCGAGCGTAGAGTCGAGCGGACGAGGGCCTCGTGAAGCGGGGGAAGGGGTTGAGGAAGAGGGTGTTGGGGGAGCAGGCGTCGAAAATGATATGGAAGGAGCGGGCGTACTAGTTTCAGAAGATATGACAATAACGTCGTGCCCAGGATCCATTGGGCTTGAGCGTATGACCGTCGACCGAGTGGCTTCCTGCGCTCCTTCAGTTCTCCGCACAGAATTAGCAGAAGGGGTAGTGACGAGTGAAGAAGTGTCCGTCGGAGCACGCGCCGCAAGAGAGGCCTCTGGTGCGCGATTGTGCATTCGTTGGAGTGTGGTGAGATCCTGTAATGTGTCCTGGATGATGGCAGCGGACCTGCGGATTTGTCTCTGAGCCTCTTCGATTTCGGCCTCCATGGTTTGAGTAAGAGCCACGAGTTTGAACCGCTAGACGATGGCACGAGAAGTTGGCTCAGGACCGTGGTGGAACTGCGCGACGGGGTTGATTACTTGGCGTCCGTGAGAATGCGAAGCCACTGCCTCCTTCTTCCAAGCCCTGAGAAGATGAGCGAGAGCAAGAGAAACAAGAGGGGACGGAAGTTGTGCGCACAGCTGCAAAACCCAAGGAGAAGGCGCCGTTCGAAAAGCAGGATTAAGATGGATCACGCAAGATGTTTGTAGCTTCAGCCCACAACGTTGTCAGCCACAGGGTTGCTTTTCCAGAAAACGTGGGACAATGCTGCGTTGCAGCTGAGATGAAGAGTCGTAGCGAAGGGCAAGCACTGGCACACTGGCGATGATGCCCGCGCCCCGACGGCTGTGGATATGGCGCAGGGCGCTCACCTACCACGTATGGCATCAACTCCTACCGCCCGGGCCGCCGCTAGGAACGGTTGGACGTTCCGCTTCAGTTTATAGTACCGTAACTTGCACGCCCATTGGAGGAGACATATACCACCGGCTGGCAGGATGGCACGGAGTATGATGTGCCAATCAAAATACTTTTCAAAGATGCTGGGTGCAGCGCGACCCAACTGGCAGCGGCGACGACGACTCCAGCAGTACATCATTCACTCTCATCCTCATCCTCCTCTTCGTCAGTCTCCTCCGCCTCGTCATCGATGAACCCGCCAAGGGTGGGGTCGTCTCCCTCCTCATCTTCATCGTCGTCCTCATCCTCCTCAGCCTCCTCGTCCGACCCCTCGATAGACTCATCCTCGCTGCCGCCCAACTCTACGTCCTCGATGCTTCCTTCGTCATCGGCGCTCTCGACCTCGACCTCCATTTGCTCTTCTGCCTCAACCTCACTCTCGCCCTCGACATAGCGGCGGGACTCTCGCACCCGGTTGGGCTTGTTGCGGCTCTTATTCTTCGGCATAGGCAGCGGTGCAGGCGGGCCGGAGGAACGCATCTCGATCTGGGACATGACCATGTCGAGGCGGCCGCTGAGCGACAAGAGGCTTTCTTGCAGCGTGAGCCGTTGTGTCAGCGTTGCATGCAAGCCGGAGAGGCGAGCGACAAGATCTGGCATCTGTAAACCGAGTATGTTAATCCCTATCCATGCACGAGTTGACCGAGGCAACTCACGGTCATGAGGTGACCACTATGGGTGGTCAAGACCGCCTTCACCCAGTTGATCAGAGCAGTCCCACGTTGCGAGCTTGCGCCTCCCCCTCCGCCCTTCAACGCATTGCCTCGCGCGCCCCTACCTAACCGCTCCACACAAGCAGTGACAAGCGGTACCGCCAGCTGAGGCGGGAGCCTCCGGACAGTATTCCTAATGAGCGTCGCGTCCGAGTGAGCGAGACACGTCTCCAGCAGCCGCGTGTCAGACGAGTGCAACGCCTGTATGAGCGTCCGCGTAAGGGAGCTTGCGGGCACCGCGTCCACCGGTGCCACCTTGGACTTGCCGTTCGGAGCGGGGGCACTACCTTCACCGTCAGAGTCAAATTCGGAGTCAGACCCGCGAGCGGCCACACCCTGCACCGCGGTCAGACGCTGGCCGAGACTAAGTTCGGCGAGGTCAGCATCGAGGGCACCGTCGACGTCTCGACTGACGAGGTCGTCAAGCTCCCGATCCTGCCCAATCTCGGCTCCGATTCCGACAGCAAGAGATGCCGACTCGTTGTATCGCTTGTTCGGTGCGCCCTAGAGGGGACTTAGTGAAACTCGTAATACGGATAGAAGCGATGTGTACCGTAATCTGCCCATCCGCTTGTCCGACGGCGGCTTCTAATGTGGCAACGGTGACAGAGACGTCAGGGACGAAGTTCCCAGATTGATCTCGGTAGTCCTGCGAGCAGTATTAGACGAAGCGTATACGAGTTCCTTGAAATTGGACGAAAACGTACCACTGCGTCAAACGCCAGCTGCACACCACCCGTCACGCTGGCGATCCTGAGGCGACCGGCAGCCTCATCAACGGATGATACGGCAAGGACAGATAGGGCAGCCGCGTTCTTCCTGGATGAAGGGGAGATAACTGACTTGGGGGCAAGGGTAGGTATCGCGCTCTTGCCTTTCGCAGAGCTGGGAGTTGCAAGGTCGGAGGCCACGGTGAAGACGGAAATCTTGCCGGCAGCGGACACGGTGAAGAGAAGCCGCCCTGCGGTAGAGTCTGACAAAGGAGGCGGTGAGAGGTTGATGGCGCGGGAGTCGGAGTCGAGAGGGATAGTAGCCACGATCTTGCCATCCGTCTTCGGTGCAGATGGAACTTCCCAAACGTTCACGAAACGGTCGACAGATGCAGAAGAGAGGAAATGCGACTTGTCTAGCCACCGCAACTCGCTCACTGGAGACGCATGGCCCGTAAACTTGGCGAGGGTCTTCGGCTTTTGGGACTCAGCGGCGACGGCGAGGAGGTGTATTGAGTGATGTGCCGCCAACACCTCTGTTACGCTCTCCTCTTCAGATGAGCGAGCTGAGAGGGAAGTGTATGGTATTCGATCGTCGCTGAAAAGCGAGTGCAATATCTTGTTCGCCCGCGCGTCCCATAATCGAAGAGCGCCATCCGCGCTCGACGCCCAAAGAGTGTGTGGGTCAACGGAATCGGTGTCTTGGCCAGCAACTGCCAGGACAGCAGACGAACTCGAAGGGTCAGATAGCGTGCGGAGTAGTCTGCCGTGGGTAGGCGAAAAGAGCAGGAGCGAGCCGTCAGAAAGACCAAGGACAACAAGCTGAGGCGCAGCATTACTGGAGGGCGCAGCATCCGCCGCAAGACTGTTCCTCTTCTTCCGTTTACTCTTTCTTGAGCTCTGCTCGTCCTCTATACCCTTCCCTGCTCCCTCCGCGAGATCTAGCCTAGCCCAGCATAGAGAGGTAACGCGCGCGGCATCCACGATGTGTTCGGCGACAGAACGGCGTGTCGCCGTGTCATAGACTTTAAGCGCATGTTTGTCTATTGCTAGAGAAAGAAAGGCGAAGAGGTGGCCATCAGGGGAGAAGGAGGAGAGGTAGGTCGAGGTTGTGGCGTCCTCGACCGCGGGTTGAGAGATGGCGGATGTTGCCTGGGGCCGTCCGCGAGGCGGTTTTGTGCGCGACTTTTTCGCTTTTGATAGGGTGGCTGCCATGGTCCTTGGTCTTTGTTGAATGAGCCCTTGAGGCCGTCGAGGACAGCAGAAATACGCGTACCTTGCTTGGAAGGAAGAGCTCAAGTCGCACAAAAGATTTGCTACGCGCCTACAAAGTTCACGCACGTGACTCTTTCGATCGTTCCCTTCGGGCGTTTAGCAGTCAGAGAAGTGAACCCGCTTGAACCCCGGGCACCGTCCTGCTCCCGGCCTTCGCGATATCTCTCGCTCTTTCCCTCTATCTCTCGCCCAGTTCTCCATCATATTACACAGTACTCTCTCTGGGGCCCCTCTTCCTTGCGCTTTTAATCTCTTGGCTGTCTTAGCATCTCAGACCTTCCGAACATCACCTCCGATCTTCCCGGCATCAACTGTTGCCCAACCTGAGCGACCCAATCATGAATTACGTGCAGGTCAGTACTCGAAAGTCGACTCTGCTTTGGCAAACTTGCCAATACCATACTTTTGCAGCTCGAGAAGCTAGGTAATCACATCTTAATGGTCTGATAGAGACACCGTAGCTGATCAACGCATATAGGCGAGGGTACATACGCCACTGTATACAAGGTATGTGGCTTGTGCGCTCGCCAAATAGCCACAGCTCACCGGTGGCTCACAGGGCCGATCGAGGACAACAAATGAGATTGTCGCGCTCAAGGAGATCCACCTCGATGCGGAGGAAGGAACACCATCCACCGCCATCCGCGAGATCTCCCTCATGAAGGAGCTCAAGCACGTTAATATCGTCCGCCTCTATGATGTGATCCACACCGAGACCAAGCTCGTTCTTATCTTTGAGTACTGTGAGCGCGATTTGAAGAAGTACATGGATGTCCATGGCGATCGTGGCGCGCTCGATCCTGTCACCGTACGGAGTTTCATGTACCAGCTCCTCAAGGGCACCTCGTTCTGCCACGAGAACAGGGTCTTGCATCGGGACCTCAAGCCACAAAATCTGCTTATCAACAGGAAAGGCGAGTTGAAGTTGGGTGATTTCGGTCTCGCACGAGCGTTTGGAGTTCCCGTCAACACTTTCTCGAACGAGGTTGGTTTGTGCGCTTATGTCCGTTGTTCTCGCACTCACGACCGGTATCGCAGGTCGTTACGCTCTGGTACCGAGCGCCAGACGTTCTTATGGGTTCAAGGACGTACAACACATCTATCGACGTCTGGTCTTGCGGGTGCATCTTTGCCGAGATGATTTCTGGTGTGCCCCTCTTCCGCGGGCGCGACAACCAAGACCAATTGTTGCACATCATGCGTATCATTGGAACTCCCGATGACCGTGTACTTCGCAAGATTGCCACTGAGGGGGTGTGTATCGAATATATGCGATTTGACCCTTCTCACTAATGTATACACTTCTTTCGCAGCAAACGGAGGGTCAGGCGCAGAAGCAGTACCCCCGCTATCCCAAAATCCCATTCTCACAAGTCCTTCCTAAAGCGTCGCCACAGGGTATGTGTCAGAGTTGTGCCATGGTCCAGCAGTTGATAACGTACAGCTCTCGTACAGCTCTCGACCTCCTCGAGCGACTCCTTCAGTTCGACCCCGCGAAGCGCATATCAGCCGCTGAAGCACTACAACATCCCTACTTCAGTACCTCTCAGCCTATGTACACCCAACCGACCCCCTTCACTCCCGCCGTCATTGCGCCTCAGTATCAATACCCGCAGGGACAGGGACAGGGTCAGGGCCAAGGTCAATACCAATACAATAGCCAGCATGAAGCGGCTCGCAACGCTGCTGCGCAGGCCCAGTTGGCCCTCGCACAACCGCAGATTCCCGGCGCCGGTTACGGCATGCAATATCCTCAGCAACAGTACCAGACGGGCACACGGTAGAGTTTGTCGCGCCGTTGGTCGAGGACAATGTTTGTAGTTTCATGGACGTGTAGAAGTGAATGATCGCTTTGTATCGTGACTCTGATTCCTTAGCTCGTTACCGTCTCATTGTCCAGTCCGATAATGTATCATCCTCGTCCCGGATGTTTCTCGTAGTATGCCTACCGCTCAGTATGTGTTTCCCTCAACATGTGGTCATATGTAGGGCCTCTCGTCTCGTTAGATTTGCCATCATAGTTATGTATCGTACATGAGGAACTGTAATATACCCGATCCAAGATGTTGTACTTTCCGATTGAACTGCCCCCTATGACTCTCGTGAGAACGTGTTCAAGATGTTTGTTTTCGAGAAGTCCTTCGTCGCGTTGACCTGGCGGGTGCCTCGTCTGTCGTCTTCGCCTGCGTGGAACGTCACCCTCCATCGACCTGCTAGCATGGGGAACATACCTTTCGTTTGAGCTTGCGAGTGACTTTCTCTACCTTCTCCTCTTCCTCTTGGCCGGACAGAGGTGTCAGGTCACTCTCGTCCGCCTCATCGACCTGATTGTGAAGATGTAAACAGATCCTATCTCTAGAAGCAGCGTCGCAGCCACATCAAATACGCACACCGGAGCCTACAATTCCTCGCTTCAGCGTCTGGAGCTCTGCCACGTAAGCTGACGTGCGCCCGCCGATGGTGACCCACTTGATCGTGGCGGGCTTTCCGTCGGGCTGTGGCCCAAGGCACCTGTCAGTTATCACCCTTAACGCTGAAGTCTGTCCGCTCATGATTTACGAGTTTGAGTGTATGCTTCTCCTTCTTTCCCTTGCCCTGTGATACCATAGACACGTACCGTCAGTTCACGAACGGCTCGCCGTCGGAGACCGCGACGTACCCAACGATGCCGGAAGAGCCAGTCGTCAGGGAACTGGGAGTCGTCCGCATTGACCGACACAGCGAAGCGGCACACCTCAGCTGTCTGCGTATACAGAGCTTGCAGCTGGTCCCCATTCAGAACATTACAGCGCTCCTCGGGATGCACCCTTGCGTGGTATAGTATCTCGTCTGCCGCAAGGTCAGTTGGGTGCGCCGGCGAATAGACACGCACACACCTGCAACCCAGTTGCCCACTCCCGCGCTGAATGACTGGTCGAGAAGCAGTGCCTTGATTGGACATGCCCTCTTCAACACACCCTTCTCGAAATACTCGAAGTCCGGCATGGAGATAATGGGGTCGAACCCTAGTGACGAGATGGGCGCTTCCGTGAGTGGCGACTTGCAGAGTCGTATGCGGCCCAATCTTCTCGGGTCGAGGAACGCCACCTGTTGGGCCTCTTCGTCATCTTCCCCCTGTATATGTAGAACAAACTGAACGGGTTCTCAGCCTCGACTAAACGACTGCGACGAAGGAGGCAGCGCCGCTACCTTCATGAACTTGGGCGGCCAGTCTGTCGACGCCTTCCTAGGCGCTTCTCGGTAATGCATCGGCAGCTCCCCTTTTACCTAGGTATCACATCATGAGGAGAGGGTAGCAGCAGGTGCTCGTGGATTCCAACCTGTAGCATACCAGTCATACCGAAATGCATGACTGGATGTCTTCCGTCACCCTCGAGCTCAACGTAAAACACCTTTCCTGTAAACATGCCAGTGAGCCCAGGTGCGACTATGAAGCACATAGCATCTACCATATCTCTGCACATCCTTCACCGCCCGTCCGGATACTTCACTAGCCTTCGGAGAGCGCTAATTAGCAACAACACTGGGCCAGAGTAACGATCCAGAAGCGTACAAAGTCAACGTGGGTGATTTTAGAGAACACTATGGCATCCTCATCGGAGTCCACTTTCACGATTATCTTCCCTTTGGCTACTTCGCGTAAGAGTCTTGCAGCACGCTCGACCTCTGTGGAGAAGAGCGACTTAGCACACTAGTGATTATTTGTCTACCCTGACTACTCATGTATCACGTACCGGGAAGCTCAGGCATAATCGGAGTGTTGCACTTAGCTCGACCGTAGAGCTAGAGGGCCTACGACTGCTCACTTTTCCGTGTTCAAGGAGCCGCAATATTGTGGTTGAAACGAGACGCGTTCCGAAGCTGGAACCGAGCGCTGGTCCGTCTGGCCTCCCATTTAGCGTTGAGCACAGCCACGCAGCGAAGGTGCTACTGCCAGTGCGCTACATAGATCTGCGACCATAACCGTCGTTCCGACAATCATGAGTCCGCTGTGCAACTGCCTCCACCTCAGCTGGGTTTCACTCCTGCAGATTAACTTATACTGAAACATTGTAATAGGATGAAGAAGTAAGTAAATGATTGACTATCGTTGCGCACATAGATGCTGCCCAATCCAAGGTCCGATCGAGACATGATATGACGAGGAGACTGAAGAACATACGAGCACAGCGGGGAAGCAATGTATTTCAGCAGGCGACACCAGGTCCCGAAGGATCTCGCCGATCGCATCGTCCGAACTCCTACACAGTCCTGGGCTACCGACGCTTGTTCCCCAGCAACCACTCCCCGTTATGGTCGCCGGGGCACCCCGCGCTCTTCAAGTGCCTCTTCAGCGCATCCTTCCGACTGGTGATCGCCTGCCCGCACCCTCCCACCATATCCCTGCCATCGTACCGCATGACGCGCCCATCACGAACGTACGCGTCCACCTGATCCTGCGAGAGCCCGTACTTCGCGGCGTCAGACTGGGGGACCCCAGTGCACACCCAGTCCCACACGTTGGCCGTGTGGGTGCGGATGTGCCTCTTGAGCTGGGACCTGCTGCGGTCTAGCTGCACGAAGTCGCAGTGCGGGCACTGCCAGGCGTCTGCGTGCGCCGCGGCGTCTGGCGGCGACGAGCGCGCGTCCACTTGGACGTTGCGGGGCCGGCTGATTTTCAGGCCAAGACCGTGAGGCTTTCCCGAAATGCCTAGCTCCGGAGCCTGGGGGGCGGGGGTGACTGGCGCTGACGATGGCGGCGAGGAGATGCTCGAGGAGGGGGTTAGGCACGGGGTGGCGTACGGAGAGTGTTTCCGCCTGTCGCGCTTAATCCGGACCCGTCTTGAGGGCGGAGTGCTCTGGTATGGAGAGCCCGTGGACGACATCCCTCTGCGTGAGGCATCCCCGGCTTCAGACGCGAGTTGGCCGACGGGACCATTAGTCGGGGGCGGCATATATACGGGGAGCGGCTGTGGCCAGAGGGGCACGGGCTCCGAGGTCTCGGGCGCTTCCGACAGCAGCGGCACCCCCAATATATCAAGCCCCAGCGACCCTCCGCCTACCATTGGCTCGAGAACGAGCTGCGATATACCCCGAACCTCTTCCGTCGGAGGAGGAGGGAGCGATGCGACGCCGAAGAACGGTGACAATGGCGGGGGAAATGCGGGTAGGAGGCAAGACTCCAGGTCGGTGCCTATGCCCTCGAGGGAGCTGGATGTGGTGTCAGGACAGTCAACTCAGGACCGAATCGATGAACGCTCACCTATCACTCCCATATGAACCGGAGGGCCTGGCATGACCTTGTTCGACCTCATCCATATGAGGAGCGCACAGGTCATAGTTAAGGAAGAGGTCGCACAGCTCCGATGTCGGAGAGAAGGTGGCTGGAGACATCGCTTTGGAGGGTAAATGTGGGCGTAAGATGAAATCTGAGGGGTATAACGTCTAGAACACGACGGGGAAGAGTGCAGCTATCTCATCCAGGGTATGAAGGTGGGGAAAGGGTCGACTTGAGGTGGGGGTTTATAAGGACCGTACCATCCACCTAGCATCTCAGGCTAGTCTAAGAGGTTCCTGCACAACGCGGTGCACGATGTCAGTGCCGTTACACGTCTTTGAGGTCAAAACCAAGCTGCTTTCACATTAAGAGAACCAATCCGATCTATAGGTTCCTACTGGAAGTCCGTGCCACCTGCGGTGCTGCGGTAGGATCGGGACCCAAGACTCTCATCGAACAAAGGTGTGTTAATATTGCTGGCCCTGCTGAGAGGAAGCTTGCCTCGTGCCTGCCTCAGGAGAAGGCTAGAAGCGCCGCCCTGTCTTCGGTCCTTTGAGAGTGGTCTCAGTTATACAAGTTCTGCGTGCACCGCCGGCCTAGTACGTACGTACCGTACGCCGCTCCATTGTTGAGTCTCCGTTTCCCATCGGGGAAGTTCAGCTTTCCAGATTCATGATCGTGAAGTCGCCGTGTCCTGTGAGCTCGCGAACGCTCTCGATACTGGCCTGATTGTAAGATAGTCCCGAGATCGTCCCCGAGCAGACGTGAGACGACGGCCTTGTGGCCTCGGCTAGCGAATATTCGTCCGCGATGTGCCCTCCATGTATACGACGACTCGAGTGTACTCTGGTTCTCCGGACGTCCGACGCGCCTCGGCTAACGATCTTGAGCATGAAACTAGCCCGTTCGTGACTTGAAGCGCTCCATTGTGCGTTGACAGCACCAAACTCCGCGATGGCAATGAGGATCCTAGGCCACAGAGAAGCCGCACGTCTACGCGTGAGGCCTCGCCTGATGCAGATTGCATTGTCGTCGGCCTCACTTGCTCGATCAATCTTGGCGCCCACATCAAACCCGCGTCCTCAACGGCGGCGGGAGAGGCCTCGAGATCCGCTCTGGCACAAGGTACATGATGGCGTCGACGTAAGACAAATAAGCATCCTGGAATTTTCGAAGCAGAGATCAGAATACTCGCTCTTCATACAATGCTTCGCAGACCAAATAATCCCGAAGCCAGCATGAGCCTGTTTGCCTCTATTTGGCCACCCGGGGAAACGTCTGCAATATTTGCCGGAAGCCGCTTTGCAGCATGGATGGTGTTTACCCACAAACCTACTTTAGACCTATCGCGAAGTCAACGAACACGGTCGTGCACTTGAGCAGCAGTAAAGCGGGCACGGACTCCAGCACGGTCTTCCGGGACTCCTCGCGAGCGCCTTGCGTCGGAAACAGAAATCCTCGCCTGAACAACGAGCAGCAAATGGAAACGCGCGCGAACGTGACCGCAATGTGTTTGTTGCAAAGGACTGTCTTTTTGGTCCGTGAAGTAGGCCGTGAGCAGCTCCATGGCTACTCACTAGCGCTCACTCTGAAATTGACAGGGCACATCGGAGGACGTTGTGAGACAGGCAGGTAAGAGCACAAAACGTTGTGACACTTGGCGGCCTATACACTGGGAGGCATTGCAGAGGAAATGTTTGATGCAGATTATGTGTGCACTACTGATACAGTATCATACAGACACAACGTGTAGTCCATGGTTGATGGGGACCAGTTACTTGCGTACTTCCTTCTCGACGTCATGCTTGAAGTCTCGGGTGCCCTCCCGAGCACCAGCCGCTGCCTGAGGGTTCGGGCGTGAGAACGACACACCAGTAAGAGCTATGGCTTGGGTACGAACCTGGTTGGCTTTCTGGCCGGCAATGGTCGACTTCTCAGCAGCCTTGTCCTTGGCTACACCTTTGAGCACAAGAGTCAACAGGCGGATTTCATTGGTGAGTGTGGAGAAGACGTACCAAGGGTCTCCTTCGTCGTCTCCGTTGCCTTCTCGCCCTTCTCGATAGCGCTGGCAAGCCCCTTTCCGACAGACTTGTTCACCTGTGAGATTGTTTCGTTAGTCCATGCAGAAAAATCGCTAGCAGGGGGTTGTCGACGCGTACCTTGTCAGCGACCTCAGCGACCTTCTCTGTTGTAGACTTCTGGGAAACAGCAGAGACATGGAAGGCGCGCGAAGACGACGCGAGAGCCGAGCGCGAGGAGGCAGAGAGTGCGGTGCGAAGCATAGACATGGTTGCGGTCGGGATACGATATGGAGAAGATCGATACTGGTCGGGCGGGCCCGCCTTGGACCTAAGTAGTCCTGCGTGAAGGCATGACGTCAATGTGGGAGCGTTGCTCTGGACCAATCAAGCTCATTGAGGAGCCCTTACACCAGGACTGGCAGTGGATGCGCCATGACTGGCACGCAGTGGCTGCTTGCACGCTCTCGCTCACTCGTTTGCACAACACCTGTCATGACGTCACCTGCACCTCGCGCTCACGTGTCCTTCTCCCGACGCCCCGCCCCCCGCGTCTTCCAGCGCAGCGCGTTTATATACCTGCTTTCTTACCATCATTCATGTCTATGCATACCTGGTGTCCTGTGCCGCGATACAAGAGAAGCCTCTCTACTCGAGGATGTCCCGATCTATACGGAACGTCGTCGCCCGCTCCGCATTCGCATAGCCAACCAGAGTTCGAATCTGCTTGACGTGCTCTCCAAGTAGAGAAGTGTAGTGGGATACATAACCAACGCCGCCCCAGATCTAGCTATCTATGGCACAGTAACGGGCTGCGCAGCATGACCCCGCCCGAGCTGTGCGACCCTTCGGCGTTGACAGTACCGACGCGATCTTGATGATGGTTAAGCCACTGTGCGGCGCTGTGGTCCGACACATCTTCAGGTCAAAACAGGCGGGAGTCGCTGGTTAGGGTGCGGTATGCTAAAGGACTCGCCAAAAACTCACGTGCATGCTCTACAGGCCTACGGCGTGCCTGAGTTCCCGGTACACGACCGCTGTGCCACGGTGTCGAAGTGCAGTCAACAACGGTGAGAACCACCGCGCCGCTACATAAGTATCACGGAGAGATGGGCTGCGGGCGTGCCAATCAAGCTTCCATGAAGCTCGGTACTAGGAAGGTTACCCGCTGGTTGCATTCGCATGGGACCGAAGCGCGGCAACGCAGGGCACAGGAACTGGAGAGGGGACGTCCGCATCGTGATGTCGCTGGCGATCAGAACGGAACCGATTCGTAGTGTACGGCTGGCTTGCAACGCCGCCGCAGCTATGCGCGTGCACCAGCCAGAGCCAGAGCCAACTTGTTTCGTGTGTGGTGGCCATGCCCAAGAACGCTTCTTGCTGCGAATGTGGTAGACAGGAGGTCGTTTTGTAAGCCGATGGGCGATGATCCTCGTATTTGGCATGGTGAGCAGGTAAGCGGGCTAGCCGAGGAAGCTGAAAGTCAGACTACCTGCCTGACATACGGCATGCACGAGGAGGCGCCAGCTTGTTCGCGAGCACGCAGTCCGTAAACGGTGCCGGTGAGTACCGAAGCCACCGAGGCGAGATCCATCCTCAGCACATCAGAGAGGCTGGGCACTTCTTCTGGCACCGCGTGGGATGTAGAAGACGATTTGCCCGCGACACCCGTCGTATAAAGACAAGGCAGAGCGGACGGCATGTTGGCAGCATGCTCACCGTAAATGTCGAGCTCGTGCTTCTCGTGTAGCACACAAGTATCTTCTGGGCGGCCGCGGGCGTACGGCAATGCATATGGACACAGGGTGGAACTGCGGCCTGTGCGGGAAGTGTCGAACATACAAAGCGCGAATGAAGCTTTGGCCGCGGCCCGCAATCTGGTGTCTATCCGCCTCCGTCTTGTGGCATCCGTGTCAGATTGACAGATGATTGGACACAGCAGCACTGGCACAGCCAGACAGAAGGAGCGACTGGACTTGTTCCTCTAGGATTCCCACTGTGGACGAAAGGGAGGCGGGCGTTGGTAGAAGCATGCCTGCGGCGCGAGCCACGATGATGAGCAAAAGTCCAGGATGCAACGGCGCAGAGTGGCAGACCGAGGCGAACGATCAAAGCAACGGACGGGGCCGGAGGCTGAGGCACGATTCGCGGGAGGAATAGCCGGAAACGGAAGGGCGCCTGGAGAGATTGGCAGGGCGTCGATGATTGATTCCTTGGTTGTTGATGGGACTTGCAATTGCACACTCGGACCTGCCGTGCGACCTCCCGACATGAGCTACGCGACTCCGGCAACGATGGAAACCCACTTGCGAATCACCTTCAACCAAATCTCCTTCCCCGCCTCCCGCCCCCCCGCCTCGGCACCGCCCTGTGCTGTCCCCCTTCCCTACATAGATACCTTCCCGGGGCCCGTCTCCGTCCTGAGACGGTAGCCCCGTTAATTCTCCGCAATGCTCTTGCCTTTGGACGTCCTCTCGCTTGTCCTGCTCTCCATCTCCACATCCCCCTTCGCTGGAATCCTTTCAGTCTCGGCAACCTTGGTCAATGTCACCATAGACGATACGTTCGGGGATCCAGCTACGGGGGACCAGATCTCGTACGCGCCTGAGGGAACATGGCAACCGGTTTCATGTGCAGGCTGCACCGCTAAGCCCAACCCTTCACAAGTTTCCAACAGCACTTGGCATGAAGGAACATTTAATCCTGATGGCGCCAGAGGCTCAGACCAGCTCTTGTCTGCAGCTGTCTCTTTCGAAGGTATGTGTATGAATCCGCATTCTTGCATAGAGCCCAGGGTGCTCACTATGCTCGGGCCACAGGTGTCGCTGTGTATGTTTTCTGCGTTGTAACACACTCCTTCACGTCCCCAGTCGGAAACTCCGACATGAGCTTCTTCCTCGACGGCAACCTTGTGGGTACATTTCAGCAGCCCCCAAATGGCAATGCGACGTACGAATACAACGTGCCTGTCTACGTCAACGAGTCTTTACCTCCAGGGCAGCACACCATCGTCGTCGTAAACGGTGAACTCGGCGGGAACACCTCCCTCACCTTGCTTGACTACATCGTCTATACGTTAGTCCTTCCCACATGCTGTCTTCCGGCTCTGTGTGTTGACGCTGATCCGAACGCCCACAGACGAGACGTCAACTCGACCGCCAGTGTTCCTGCGTCTCTCACGCCCACCGATACCGCTTTAGCTGCCGTCTCCACGGCGGGTTCCTCTGCAACCCCCATGGCCACCTCTACCTCTGCCAGCTCGTCCTCAAAGCGTACAATTATCATCGCTGTGGTCGCCTCCATAGCCGGAGTCCTGGTCATCGTCGCTGTGGTCGCTGCTATCATCTACTTTGGCCGGCGACGCGCTCGGGCTAACGCGCGTGAAGGCTCGCGAGACGGCGTTATTGCTCCAGACGCAGCTCCTATAGACCAAGAGAACCCGAATGCGAGCGGTTGGGTGGAGGGTACATGGGCAGGAGACGACGAGTCGGAGCTCCCTTCTGCGGGCGGGACGCGGCGCACGCTCTCAAGTGGGCGGCGAAAGCGTGGGCCGTCGAACGGTTCCGCGTCTGCATCGTCCATTCCTAATACGCCCTCTACCAGGAGTCTAAACAAGCCTCTGCCCACGGTGAGCGACATCCAAATACCCCGCCTTCCGTTCTCGCGCGCGGACCCCGTCAGCCCATCCTCGTCGTTCGGGAACCTCGGGAGCGCACCTCCGAACTCGGCCACCTTCTTCGTCTCCCCCCCGCCTCCCGTCCCCCCTCTTCCCCCCGCAAACGACCCTCCAACACGGCCCCCACGTCCCCCCGAGAGCGATACCTTCCTAGACCTGGGCCAGTCCTTCACCGACACCAACCTGTCCACGCTGTCAACCCACGCCGCCCACCCGTTCGCGACTGCGCAGAGCTACACCCCCTCGGCCGCAGGCTACACCCGCCAACGCTCCGCAACGAACACGTCCACAACCATCCCCCCACCAAGCGCGTCCACGGGCGCGCTCGCCGCCGCGACTCGCGGGCACGTCTACGCGTCCGCCGCCGCGCCCGCGCCCGGCCCGTCACGCAAGCGCTCAGGGTCCGACCTCTCGCGAGATCGCGAGCGCGAGCACGCGTACGCCCGCGCCAACGCACCGTCCCGCCAACGCTCCGGCTCGGACACCCCGAACCCCTCGCCGTACACGCGCGTCGCGGGCGGGCCCGCAGCCCTGCGGCAGCGCTCGGGGTCAGATCTGGAGGTGAACTACGGGTACCGCAGCGCGGCGCCCCCCGCGCCCGCGCGGAAGCGGTCGGGCTCGGACCTGGAGAGCAACTACGCGTCTGCGTCCGCGTCCGCGATGTCCCCGACTACGACTGCGTACGCGTCGACGCTGCCGTCTACGGCGACATCCCCCACGAGCATGACCGCGCTCGTGCCGAAGCGCGGGCCGAGCCCGCAGGCGAAGGAGAAGTCGCCGGCGGGTTCGCTGTCGTTGGCGCAGGGGACGAGCCTGCGCGCGGCGGCCGCGCCGAGACGAGTGGATCCCGTCGATCCTTCGTTGCAGCCGTCGCGAGATCCGCCCTTGGCGCGGGAGGCGTCTTCGCGTGAGCGGGACCAGGGGCGGGAACGGGAACGGGAACGGGAACGGGAGCGCGCCAAGGCGCAGGCGCAGGCGGAGACGTCCACACCACAAGGACAAGCGGAAAATAGGCCGCGAGAACAGGCCGAGGAGCAACAGGCGCAGTCTCTAGCCCGAGCCCGGAGCGGCCGACGGGTAGGGCTGGTGATGTCCGATCGCGACCGACAGCGATTCGGTTTCCTGGACGTCCCACAGGACGCGGGCGATAGCAGGCCACCGTCGTATCGGGAGGCGGACCGCTGAGAGTCGTGCAGCGTGGCTCGAGGCGTGTTCTGGGATTCTCTCGACCCGCGCGGTGCGCACCCAGACTTCTCGCGTCCCACTCTATCTGTAGGCTGTCCCCCCCGGCCCGCCTCGTCTTCCCGTTGTTTCTGGAGACCGCGATGTCATGCGCTTGGTATCCCTCCGACAAGCCCGACGACTAGAAGCCTTGCGGCCTTGCTACCTACCATCCTAACCCATCTCCAGCCCCGAGGCTGTGCTCACGATTCGTCACGACCAGGAACCTACCCTCTTTTTGCCTTCACAGTACCTTGCTTCTCGTCACTCTCTGCTCCTGTGGTCGTGTTCTGTTTCCGCTTTTGCTGTATCTCGTAGCGCACCATATCGCACGTGTTGTCTGTATCTTTCGCGGGACGCTTACCGCTATGATTATTTTACATACTTTCAGGTTCTCGTTGTATCTTGCGTATGTACCTGTAATCTTATTCGCACATCTTACGGATATCACTCTAGCTATCCGGACGGCCTTTGGAAGCCTTGCATGACATGTCTTGCGTTGCTAGCTGGTGTAGGTTGGTTGCGAGGTGATGAATAGTCAATGCCACAGGCGGAGGTAAAAGTGGTCGTTAAAACACGTTGTGTTACGTAGTTGTACATGAATGGAAAGGGGTATAGTACAGTTCGTGGAGTTCATTCAAAATGATCATACAATATCGGCTTGCCTGAATGTGTAGCAGCTGCCTAGAGATAGCGCGAGAGAGACGAGTAGAAGGAAAGAAGACACGGGAGGACGGGAGCGCGCGAAGTCGACCTGGAGCGCGTCCGCTCCGACTATGAGCGACGTTGCTTCCTCGAGGGACGCCCCCACGCAAAGTTGTCGTCTTCGAGCATCTCGGCAACCTATACACACGCGAGCACGTTCCGCGGTCAGCGCCGGCGGCCGATGACAGGTGCAGGCTCGGGGACAATACTCACGGGCTGAGATGATGAGGCGTTCAGGGGCAGTGTGGGCGGCGAGTGCATCTGAGGCTGTTACGAGAACGAAGATTGCAAGGAAGACGTGAGTACAACCAACGAAGCGGGTATCATATGGTGTAGAGGCTTACCAGAGATATGACGTAGGATTCTCCGGACTCGAACGAGTCGAGGGACCCACGACGGTCAGAGCCGTTAGAACGCTATTACATCCAATGGAGCAGCGGCGAAAGGAGATGGAGGAAGCGCACAAAATCACAGTGAACACTCGCTCAACAACATGTTTACAATGGGGAGTTATACGCACTCTTGAACTCCGCGAGGAGAACAGCTTCGCGAACGCGAGTGGTGCCATAGAATTGATGACGGTGGAGAGGTTCGAGTGATGTGGCTAGCAACGCTCAGGAGTGATGAATGCCGAGATCGGATTCTGGTGATAGAGATACTGTCGTCGATGATGTCTGGAAAGGCTTATGAGAGATACCGTGGACAGTGAGGAAGGATGTAATTCGTGGACAGGACAGATAGGCAGGTGGACAGAGAGTCCATAGCAGCTCCATTCCAGGCTTTATATCAAACGCTCCGTGGCATGGCGCCCAATCTGACCGCCGAAGGGCCGGATGGTTATTGGTCAGAAGACATGGTGCAGCCAGCGGCACAAGGCGACTAGAGTGGCTGAACAGCTGATGAGCTGACAGGGTATTACCAAACGCGCACCGTGACCACCCCTTTGCATGGCGCTGTCGTCCACGTCAACGTAACGCGGAACAAAGAGCCGATGGTCCATCGCTCCGTTCCTCGCCCGACGATGGGCAAAGGCAGAGTGTGCACCAGCTGACCAGTTTAGTTTTGACATGGCTAGATTCCCGGACAGACCCGGACACCTGTCGAAAGTGCGGGGTGGTGGGGGAAGCGGGCGGTTGCACTGGATGAGAGGAAGGGCGTCTGCGACCTTTGTTCCGTGGACCGATCCGGGCGCAGCTGGCCAGTGAGCTATTGTGGTTTCTCCTGTGTTTGGGTGGATGTTCTCAGCGGCTGAGGGACTCCGCATGTCCGATGAAGAGACGCGGAAGGGAAGTCGTGCAGACCCGTGACTGGCTGACTAGGACTCGTGTACCTGACATAGACGTTGTCAAGGGCAGGGATGACCGGCAGGATGTACAATCATGCTTACCGGAGGTCACGCACCGTGTTCTTGAGGCGTCCTGGCGGTGGGAAGCCGGCGAGAAGTGGAAGATGTGATGTGCACTAGGTCAGGCGCTCACTTGGAGGTCTTCGTTGTTTAGCGCTTTTCTCAGAGGGTTTGTGAATGAAAGGTTTTGCACGAGGGTCGCGCTGTTCTTCGAAAATGGGCAGTGCGTCATACTTAAACCAGGAAAGACACACCGTGACTCAATCTATGCAGGGAACGGCAAGGGACAAGTGAAAGCCGGCAATTCTAAATTAGGATGCTTAATACCATGAACGCATGACGTGTCTGCATGGAGGATGGGAAACGTGGAGATATGACTATCTCGACGTGTAACCGACAACAGAATGGAGGCTTGAGTGGAGGTAATATAAGTTGCAGGAACGTACTAGATCACATGCAAGAAGGAACGGAGGATGGCGCTCGCCGCTCAGTCCAGCAGACTTCAGATTTGCACTAGGCGTGGGGATAGGCAGCGCCCACTAGCCGATGTTCTGCTTACATAACGGTAGCGCTCAGAGATTTTGTCCGATCGAGTTATCTAAACAAACGACTCTCATCTAAGCGAGCTCAACTCGATCGAAAACGTATCTAGATTGTACTCCGACATGGATTGGAGTGGTATACGGAGGCTTGGAGGTCATAACCGTGTTCAGACAAGGGACAAAGGTGCGGTTTGAGTCTCGGAAAGACCAAAACCCTGTTGGCACGGCGTAGGTTTGGGTGAACCATTGACATGTCTTGCAGGATGTTTTGCTGCATAGGATGATCGCACTGGTCGGGAGAGGACGGAGGCAACAGGGCACTGTTGGCTGGGTCTGCCAGAGGTGTAGGAGGGATTTTTCTATGTTGCGATGCTTCTAGCTATTTATATCGTTTATACTCGTGCTTGGAAGAGCTTTCTGCGCACATGAGCGGCGAGCCATGGCGTATAGGGGAATGAGCTGGTAGGCTGGTACTATCGTTTTAGGAGTTATCGCAGCTCCTGTCCACTCAACGCCGAGCGCTTCGACAGTATGTAAGCCAGCCACCGT
>NW_006766921.1:113317-115726 GCF_000275845.1 Dichomitus squalens LYAD-421 SS1 | reverse complement strand
CGTGTTCAACTCTTGTCGCTCGCTCATTTCTTCGCGCGCCTACCGGGCGCCTGCCCACCTGGATTCAAGGTCAGCTCAAGCGCCTGTAGCAAAGCGAGCAGAGGTGCGCAGGCAGCGGGTGCAGCGAGCTCGACGGGATCGTCCTATGCTAGGTTTGTTATACCCTGAAAACCTGTCCGGAGAGTGGATGGAGACATCGGGAGAGCGTTATAGACTCGTTGCTCGAGAATAATCGTACACAATGCGCCCAAATCCGAACCAGATTCGGCACGACATACATACGGTTCACCTGGGGTTGCCGCTGTAAGCCTGATGGCAATTGGACCCAAAACCTTGCGGGACGACTCCGCGTCTCGAGTCATAGAGCTCTCTAGATTTCGAATCATCAAGTTTTCGCGGCGCTCCTTAGTCCCAGCTCGCGACCCTCATGTGGTCATGTTGCACCCGCCGCCTGCCCCCCTCTGCTTGCTGTGCTACAGGCGCTTTATCTGACCTTGAATCCAGGTAGGCAGGCGCCCGTTAAGCGCGCGAGGAAATGAGCGAGCGACAAGAATTGAACACGCCTACTGCCATGCTCCATCTTGCGCTATCCCACCAATCGGCTAGTTGCTGCGCTCAAGCATGCGCAGCTTTGACTCCAAACTCTCGATAGCTATATGCCGGATTTGAGAACATCGCTGGGGGCGATGAGAGCTTGACATCAGCAGGAAGTGCCTGAATTTGGCCAGTACTGCGGAACGACATGGGCGCATTGCGGCTCAGCGAAGATCAAAGCGCGGGTGATGTGCAACAGAACCATGGCTCGTCTTGCTGTCCGGGCTCGCAAGGTTGTCCTTACCGTACGATGACAGGCAAGCGCCGCCGCCGAAAGAGCGTCGTTCGAGAAATATGCAAACCCAGTCTGTACAGGTCACATACCATTCCGTCAGAGCGTAGGCTATATCTCTCTCTGCGCCCTTTCCCTGTAAGGAAAACTTCTCCGATTCACTACACCCGCGGGAATCAGAAGACACTCAGCTTGTATGAGATCGAGATACGAGACAAAAGTATTGCATGACCCTGCAAAAGGGTTGCGCCTTGAGTGCTAGTCAGGTCGCCTGCTTCGAGGAGTCCTCGCATACAGCGGAGAACCATCAACACCTTCTAGTGAGGTCGGCTCTAGGCGCATATTTCTACGTCTTTGGTCAGTAGGTCCCAAATATATCAATGAAAACGAGGCTGACTTTTAATAGACAAACAAGCTCGGCGTACTTGAAGATGCTTCTCAGCTGGATGAAGGGATTACCGCTGGGCCTCTGCAGCACGTGCTGCTCGACGCGGACTGGGAGATGGATTCGTCTCTTGGAGCTCACCTTGTCGATAGCTTGCATGGCGAGGACCGAACCTCCGATAACATAGACAAGTAATACCACACCACCTGAGCCACTACCACGAAGCTCGTCTTTCGCCCGGAGGACTCAGCTAGGCGAAATCAGGAGCGACATACGCATCGCGCGGTCGTCATCGGTGCGCTTGTCGAGGAGTGTCGTAGACATAAATACAGCAAGTGATCTCGCCTAACGATCCAGAAGGAAGCCTGAGTTTGTACCGCTAAGAAAACGGTGAGGGGTGGTAGTGCTGATAATATTATGGACAATCACGAGAGTCGTGCTACGGGTCGGTAGGGAAAAGGACCTCGATAGTGCGGTTGCCATGTTGCGGCTTGTAAAACAGAGAATGCGCGACTCTGTCGTCGTAAAAGAGAACGCTGTCGTAATAGACATGTTCTAGGTTTTGCAAGAGACAGCGTAAGAGGGATTGTATGGTAGAGACCTTGGTGGAGAACGTACTGATCTGTGTTGGGAGTCAATATCCCTACCCGCATTGACGTCCTCGATCACAGTGTATTTATGCGAGATTTGAATCAGGTCGATGTAGAGACTACAACGAGGTTTGCAAACCTCTGGGATATCGGGCCAGGGAGGTATCAAACCTCCCAACCCACGCGGTCTTAGTGATACGCGTCGGTTAGAGTTTCGGTTAGGGTTCGGTTAGGGTTCGGGTTTGGGTTCGGTTCGGGTTTGGGCTTGGGTTTGGGTTAGGCTTTGCTCACAACTCCTCCTCCCCCAAGAGGGGAGGCCGTCTGTATTTATCGCGCGAACGAGGCTTTAGAGTGCCCGCCTGAGTGCTCCCGGCTCGGGGGACCCCCCGAGCGCAGCGAGGGAGGGGAGGGAGCACGAATGGCGGGTCCTCCTCGCGCAAACCCTAAAATCTCGCATCAAGCGCCACAATACCAATTGGGCACTTTGATCATCAAAAATTGCGCGCTGATGCGCCACGGTAGCGCCAGCGTCGGTGGTCTTCCATGTCGCGCGTCCCCCACCCTCCTCTCCCGCCACGCCTGCACAACACTCTGCATCTGTTGGACAA
>NW_006766921.1:76661-112638 GCF_000275845.1 Dichomitus squalens LYAD-421 SS1 | reverse complement strand
TCTCCTCGGTCTCGTGGCCCTGATCCTCGTCTTCGCTCACCCCGTAGCGTCGTTCGACGACATGGACCGCAATCACCTTGAACATCCCAGCCCACCGACTGAGGCAAGCACGCCACCTCGTCACTACCCGTTCAGCAAGGTAGAGCATAGTGCCCGATGGAGATTAAGGAATTCAGCTTGGTAGGTATCCTTAGTATCCTGACCGGAGGTGTCATATCTGACGGTCGTCTCCAGGATGTGATGTTGCACGCAAAAGGCACCTCATGTGGCCGCTGGCATCTGCATTCGGGAGTCCTCTGAGACGTCGGAGCCTGATCGTGTGTGTTAGGTGGGCCGATGGACTCTGGGGGTGGCTCCCCCTTGTCTCGTTGGTTCCACCGGCCCACGAGAACGGCAACGGCTGTCTTTTCCTCTCGCCCTCGGAGCATTCGGTAAGCTGGCTCCCATGATTGTAGGAGAGATCTCTGGCTGACGTTCGGTGATCTAGGTCCGTTGTGCTGGGCAAAATGTCGCCAGTTAATGAGTGTCATAACTGCACCTACCCGTACGAGTTGCCAGTGCCAGTCCTTCACCTAGACTCGATCTATGGGTCTATTTCCGGATGTGCAGGATACCATGATCAGACAGCGCTGTTTCCGCATGTTCCATCCCTCTCTGTCGCATATTCAGACGTATCAATTGGATCTCTTTATCCTTCTGGCTGGCTACATGAACTGAACATCGTCTAATGCTCGAATGTTGGCTCTGGTGTGAACCACTTGCGCGGGTTGGCTTGAATGTGATCATGAGAAAGTCCGTAAGTGCGATATCCCCCTGGCGAGTAGGATAAGTGGAGGCTGACGTGCGAGGCCTAAAGCTATCATGGGCCGAGTCGATGCGGAGAAGGCGATCACAGCGGTGATCCTTTCCTCGCTCCTTCCTCAATGTTTCGTGGTGCTATCTCACAGATGTGCCTTGTCACAGGTTGCCTTCGGCGGAAAGAGTGGGTTGCTTTTGGAACTTCTGGCTACTACGAGAGCTCTTGCGATGAGAATCGAATCCCGAAATCACAGGCAAAGTCCCCATAGCACGCTGGCGAGGATCGACGGAGTCCATGGGGCGTAGACCGGCCTGGATGAGCCTCTTCGGTTCATGGAATCACATGGGATACGTCAGGCTCGCTGTCTGTCGCTTCCTCGGGGCTGAGGGAATCGATCGCTACTGACACCTCCCTAATAAGGCAGATGCCAGCCGCAAACCACCTCATCGCACGTCCGGCAGCTCGATATCTGTGAAGGTATGTCCTGCAACTGAAGGTCTCGACCTCGCGAGGCTGTGTCCACGACACAGGACTGGCTGTCCAAGAATACGCTGCGGTGGTTGACTTTCGACATGAACCGAGAAGCGGCTTGCCAGCCACCACAGACACGAGTATAAAGAGCCGGCCATTATGCTCATCCCACCTCACCTACTACCAGCATCGTCTACCAAGCAGCATACGCCTCAGCATACCAGCTTCTACCCCAGCAGCATACATCTCAGCATACCGACTTCGCCCTAGCAGCATACGCCTCAGCATACCAGTTTCTTCCCCAGCAGCATACGCATCAGCATACGCATTAGCATACGCATTAGCATACGCATCAGCATACACATCAGCATACCAGTTTCTTCCCCAGCAGCATACACCTCAGCATACCAGCTTCTTCCCCAGCAGACGCAGCCTCGCCTCTCATCATCATGACTCGGTTCTTGTACCCCCCGACTTAGCCTCCCAACTCGAGATTGGATGAGGGAAGGGGTACCATTGCCGCACATGTCTACCTTCGCAATCCTACTATCAGACGACCCGACAGCATAAGCGGCAACACACCCTCTTCTGCTAGCTGCGGGACGAGTCCGTCGTCGCCTTCTACCATCGAACAATCTGCCCACTCCTGAATATTCAGTCACGACGACTCACGCCAAGCCGCAAATGACGCGCGGCAGCACCCGGGAGAGGGACACACGGTACGTGTTGACAGCGAGTCTCTTGTTCTGTGTCCGAGCCTGACTCGCTCCATCGTAGTGGAGGTGGTCGCGGCCGCCCAACGACAGCCACTCACCACCTTCAGCAATTCGTTGGTTTCCGGCATCAAGATACCCTACCCGCTAGCGGACGTATGGTTCCCTAGCATCCCGAGACGTCGGGTAGCTAGAGAGCGTGCGTTTGGGTGGCTGGCGGACCTTGGCGCCAGGTCTGGTCAGCCCCCACGGCCTACGCGGACGACACCTGCTGTCTCTCGCGCTCGAGGATAGCGTCCTTCCTACACAATGGCACCGACCCAAGCCGCAAATCGCGCGGCGGCCTTGTAGGAAGGAGCACTCGGTGAGCAGCCTTCAAATACTCGTTTGCGATGAACTCCAGTCTGACACCGTATATCAGAGGTCGGCCGCAAGCAAGACAGTCGTGCGCCAGTCTCTAATGAACGGGACTGGCGTCGAGGTGCGTCCATGGTCGCGCGTGCACTCCCACTCCTCCTCCTCGCCTTCGGCCGGGGTGTGGAGCGAGGACTGGAAGTGCGGCGGGGAAGGTCTTGAACGATGGATTTCAATGGATCGTTGGTAGTAGTCGAGGGTTGGTGAGGTTGACGTCAGACGGGAATATTGCGAAAAGCCCCGGACGCGCATGAGTGCAGCCATCCCGAGTTCGCTGTCTTTCTGCCGCTCGGCACAAAAAACTGGATAATACAAAATCTTGTCAACTCGGACAACGTTACCCATGTAAAGAAACGCTTTGTGCAGTCAGAGGGATTGGTATCGACCAAACATGTAGTGCACATCAACCGAGCATCGTTGACTCCGCTATGCAACCACTTGTACAGCGCGCTCTGGAGCACAGGTCACTGATATGCCTTCGCAAGCCATCCAAAGTGCTTCTGCATCAGCTCCAGGGCCCGAGAAGCAGGGGAAAGACAAGTTCGAGATCAGAAGGAAAGGCAGAGAAAAAGACAGAGACATATCACAACATCGTGAAGAAAGTGACGGCGCGAGGCGGGAAAGCGACAGAGACAGGGTATAACGGAAGTAAAAATTCACTGGTAAACCTTGAGCGATGCGACGTCGAAGTACGCGTTGGTGAATGCACTAGGGTTCTCGTCCACGTATGCTGGATATAATATTTGATGAACCTCTGGGAATAGCGAAGAGAGACAGGGATTATGCGTACTAGTGCAGTCCCCGCGAGGCAGCCATCGTTGGCAAAGACCGCGCCAGCCCAATCACTGCCTATCGAATATGTTGTGCGGCCCAAAGTGCGACGCCATATCGCACGAAGTGTTCGGAAAGTCCGCCAACGGACTACAGGCAGGTGTCCGTCTCTGGACTCTCGATACAGATGAAAGAACTCAACCACTCCCCCTTTCATGTAGACTGCATGTTGCTACTTTCTGAGACCGCACCAGTCTCATCCGGGCGACACTGCACCGAACTCACACCCAAGTGCAGCACTCGTGGCAAACACAGAATCAGAGGACAAGCCATGCGTAGACTACATAGCCGCCGAGTCCTGGACGGCAAGCCGGAAGCTTCGGCCCGTGTCTGCCGATGTTTCCCATCACGGCTGTCCATGTCATGCTCGGCCCACTGTCCTCCCCGTCGTCATCGGCAGATGGGGTGTAAGTTGGTAGATGCGGGTCCTTACCCCACACGCTGACTTCGGTCGTGGTCCGGGCACGCTGGTGCAGGTCTTAAGTGACGCGCCGGGTGGAAATGGCAAGCAATCTCGGATACGCTTACTCACCTATCTACCGTACACAGTAGATATGTTTGGTATAAGACAAGAAAATAATAATAATAATAACTGTCCTCCCCGAACTTGAAGTGTCCGACGAGTAGCCCTGCGCGCGGCGTCCGGCACTATCATACACAACAAGCTCGTCATGGTCGACCTTACCTGGACAGCCGCCTGTTCTCCTTTGGATGAAGGGAAGCATAACCCGTGAAGCGACTCAAGATGGCCTCCATTCGCCCTGCTGGCCACGGTAGCATCGACACCTAGGGCTGAAGTCAACTCGGGGTCCCAACACCGAGCGTGGTCAACATGATTACTCTCTGGATGCTATGAAAGGAGCCTGAAGGTAATCCTCGGGATCAGATCCTCTGCGCTCAGAGTATCGATCAGAGGCGCAGTGCTAATCGGGCTCGCATTTTCACATTCCGTAGCACTTCTCTCTTTTCATCCTAACTTCACTCTTCCATGATATTCCCACGTACCCTCCGATTCCCTTTCGAGCTATTCTCGATCATTGACACAACGCCCAGCGCCCAATGTCCTTCGGTCCCTGGTCGCCGAATGACTACAACGATGAGTGCAATGGTCTATCTATGGTGCACACGTGAGGGTCGTGTCGGCCAGCTGCAGCCTGGCATGAGCGCGGTTGCTCACATACTTAGAATACCCGAATGCCGAAAACAACGGTCCGGCACAAACGCTTTTCGTGGATATAAGAGGACTATATCTGGCGGAACATACGTCTCGCTTGACGTTTCCTTCTCAGCTCAGCGAGCCCTATACCACTCTCCATCGCTATAGCCACAGGATACGACGATGTCCTCGACAGCAGACGCCAAGAGGGAGATTATACGGTCGCGTCCGTTGGACGAGAACGATTACAAGATTGACGAAGATGGACTCGCATTCATGAAGGCCCAGACGGGAATCGAGGATGAGGAAGAACTCAAGAAGCACATCCTTGCTGTCCAAGCTGAAGCTTACGAGGTTCGTTCCAGATTCTACCTCACCTATCCCCTGGCGATCGTACCGATCTTGGAACACTTCGACCTATCTAGGTTCATCCTTACCCATGCATCAGGCGCTTCACCTTCCTCCAGTAAGTCCGTCACCGGACCGCAGCATGCAGACCACTGTATGGATGAAGCTCTAACAACTATCCGGGCCATAGGATGAAGCTGGCGAGCCTGCCTGCGTACGAACGTTTGTTGACTCTAGGTAAGGAGCGTAAAGACCCTATCTTACTGGACATCGGATGCTGCTGTAAGTTCTGGAGTTGTCTCCCAGCTTCCAGATTATATCGATATGCATGTATGCAGTCGGTAATGACATCAGGAAGGCTATTCACGACGGTTTCCCCAGAGAGGGAGTCATTGCCTCTGATCTGCACCCCGGTAGGTTTCGGCTATCGCAATCCACAACCTCGTCTCGCTCACACACTGTCATGCAGAGTTTTGGGATCTCGGACACAAGCTTTTCAAGACCACGCAGGAAACGTTCCCTGTCCCCTTCATCGCCGGGGACGCTTTTGATCCCGCGTTCCTCGAGGTCACAGAACCCTTCTACAGCCCACCGAGCGAGCCCCGCCCGGCCAACCTGTCCAGCATCAAGTCGCTGAACCCCCTCCGCGGTCACGTCTCTGCAATCCACGCCTCGTCCTTCTTCCACCTCTTCAGCGAGGACAAGCAGTTCCAGCTCGCCAAGTCCCTCGCCGGCCTCCTCTCACCTGAGCCTGGTTCCATGCTTCTCGGGACACACGGTGGCCGTCCGGAGAAGGGGTTCAGGACCGAGCAGCTTCGTCCGAACTCGCACGGGTCGACCATGTTCTGCCACTCGCCCGAGAGCTGGGCTGAGCTGTGGGACGGGCAGATCTTCAAGAAGGGGACGGTGAAGGTCGAGGCTCGTCTCGTGGAGAGAGGGCTCCATAACTGGAATCCAGATGCGAAGTTCTACTTCCTTGCATGGTCTGTCACTAGGCTTTGAGTCGGCGATGGAGTGTGTTGCCGGACGTGCACCTCAGCGTGAGTACAAAGAACAGCTGCTCATGATGTAGAGTATGTCATGGACTAACCCAAAACATATACACGTGGCAGCGATTGATCTGGCATGGTTGTGAGAGTACCGTGTATTCAACTACGACGGCCGTGTGTCGCTAGTATTTGCCGCTTGCAGTAGCTATTGTTGCGCTCATTGTCCTCCTGTTCTCCTTGGTAAGCTGAGAGATTCGAAATCTGCTAATCGGATTATCTGAGAGGTGCGTGAGCTCTGCTGAATTGAGAGCGGGATCAATAACGGCGCTCAGTATGCAACATATTACTTCAAAAACACACTTCAGCAGTGACACTCAGCGCCGCCCTGGCGATGATGCAGAGGATTATGAACGCCGGCATTACTGCCCAGTGATCGTCGGAGCGAGGGAGACTCTAAGTGTAAGCTCTACTTTGTGATTCGGTGAGTGGGACGCCGAGCCGAATAAGGAGTGTCCTCCGTCCTTCCATCTTCTTTTTATGACGCTGTCTGGACGAAATGAACCGTACGATGAGCATCGTACCATACTGTTGGCCTCTACACAGAACTGTTCCTGTGACGCGTATTCTTGTTTGGGTAGCCTGTTAACTGCTCTGAGAAGTTCGACAGACTACTCACCAGATATTGAGAGGTTTTGGAGCCCTGCATACCTCGAGCAGCTCTCCGATCGCTTCTACGTACAGGGACGTGACGTGTGCCATACCGCCTTGTACTAGTACGAGGTAGGCAACGAGTATATATGAACGGCTGTTTCGCACGCGTGCAATACATTCCTCACTCCTCACTCATCTGCCAGCCTTTCCTGCCGTCATCACAAGCACCTGCAAGCCATGATGGTCTCGCTATCCGCAAAGCCCACAGATGTACCCGCTCTCACAAGCAGCATCGAGAGGCCTGCGCGGGATCCCTTACTGGAGGCCTCGTATTCGTCTATCACCAAAGAGGAGCTGGACTTCGTAGGCGAACAGACGGGCATAAGGGACGAGGACGCCCTCCGCGAACACATCTTGCAAGTGCAGGCGGAAGCCTTCAGCATCCACCCGTACCCATGCATAAGGAGGTTTGCCTTCATCAAGTGAGTGCTTCCGGTGCTGTTCACTGCTTATCACGGAGACACTCATCGTGAACGACGCTTGTATCGCCAAGAATGAAGCTCTCACCTCGCATTCCTGCATACAACGGCTTGCTCAAGCTTGGACGAGAGCGGGAAGGGGCAATCCTGCTGGACATTGGATGCTGCTGTGAGTGCTTCTCTGTGTATGCGTCCACCTGTGCTCAGCCAGGGCGCATGACAGTCGGAAACGACGTGAGGAAGGCCGTCTCCGACGGCTTCCCAGTCGATAATTGCGTGGCCACCGATATCCACCCTGGTCGGTGTTTCAGCACCCGTCGTCTCCGTGACTAATACCACACTGTCGCTTACATCGCTCCCGCAGAGTTTTGGGACTTCGGCCACAAGCTCTTCGGCACGACCCAAGAATCCTTCCCCGCGCGCTTCTTCGCGGGCGACGTCTTCGACCCCACACACCTCGAGCCCGTCGCGGCTTTCACGTCGGCCCCCGCAACGCCACGCCCGGACCTGCCCACGCTCACCTCGCTAAACCCGCTCCGCGGGCACGTCTCCGCGATCCACATCTCCGCCGTGTTCCACCTGTTCAGCGAGGAGGAGCAGGTGCAGCTGGCGCGGTCGCTCGCGGGCCTCCTCTCACCCGAGCCGGGCTCGATCGTCTTCGGGCTGCAGAGCGGCAGAGCGGAGAAGGGCTTCCGCGTCGAGGCGGGCCTGCCGAGCTCGCATGGGAAGCAGATGTTCTGCCACTCGCCCGAGAGCTGGAGGGAGCTGTGGGAGGGCGTGTTCCCGCCTGGGACGATCCGCGTCGATGCGGATGTGAGGGAACTGGAGAGGGACGACTTGAAGCCTGTGGCTGACGGGGCCAAGTTTTGGGTCCTGACGTGGTGCATCACGAGGTTGTAGATGGGTGACGTAGTCCCGGTGGTCGCTCGAGTAGCCAGTCAACCTACAAGAAATAGAGCTGCAAGCTGTATTGAAAGCGTCGCTGGTTTCAACAATCAGCGCATAGTCACTGCAATAATGGATATATCGCATGCAGCCCCTGCACGCACGAGGAGGGGCACTCTGAGGAGCCGTATATTGCACAAGATTATATTGCAGCATCAGCGATGTTTAATACAAATTGTCAGTCCGGTAAACTGCGCACGTCCCCTCAGTGTATGTCTACCCCAATCACTTCGTGATGAGCCACGCAACACGAATCATGCCTTGGGCTCAGCCTCTTCAAGTGGCGGCGGGCCCTCGTCGTCGTCCGAGTCATCCTCTTCAACGTCGGCGCTGCCTGAGGGACCTGCCGCATCGGGGTCGAAACCGCCCGCACCGCCGCCCATAGACTGGAGCATCTGCAAGTTTGGCAAAATGTGCGTTAGTACTATGTACGGGATTCCGAAAGAGACGTCTCGGGCAGTCCGAACTTACCGAATCGAGGTCTCCCATGCCTCCCATGCCACCCATACCTGGCATGCCGCCCATACCTGGCATGCCGCCCATTCCCGGCATGCCCATACCACCCATGTCGAAGTCTTCGTCGAGCGCCGCCTTGTCACCGTCCTGCTCGTCCTCGTCGACCCACTTGGAGAAGTCGGTCTTAAGGAACGCGTTCCGGACCTTGTCTTTGGTCAGACGTGGCCAGTACTCCGCTTTCAGCTCCTTCTTGCGGAGGAGGAGCTGGAACGAGCGCGACGTGAGCTTTTTTGATGATGCCTGTGTCCGGTTATTAGAAAAAGGGTTTCCGCCACATAGGGAAGATAAGAGTACGCACTTCCGGGTCTACCTCTGCAAACAGATCGATCGCAAACTCGTAGTCCTTCTCCTCGAGACCCTTTTCAGCGCTAGTTGAATGAATAGGACGCGTCAGGACGCGTGTGTGAAGGGTTATTGTGAATGGAGCATGTACTGACTTTCCCGCTTTCGCCTTAAACGACAACTTTGTTGGCGTCAGGTTGTACTCAAGCGTTTCAGGCTTGATGTCAGGCAAGTTCACTGTAACATAGAGGATGTTCTGCGGGACGTGGACGCCACAGGGGAAAAAGTCATGGTCAATACATGTAAATCTCATAGAGCCCGCGCGCGGACAAGATCGCTCACCTTCTTCTCATCGGATTCAGAGCTGCGCTGTGCCCACAGGACCTCTGGGTGGAACGGCATTTTGGATTTTTGGATGTTGTTGACGATGTGCCGGATGGTGTGCGCGGCGGGGGGGATTAAAGGCGGACTGGACTGGCGGTTCGAGGAAAGCTCTCGAATCGAGGAGAATCTCTTGGGGGTGGGCGCCTCTCCAGCGACGCGCACTCACCGTCGCGTCCTGTGCCCACCACGTGGGAACATGTGGGGAACAGCGCGCGTCATTATGGGCGCCAAAACAAATGTCGCGACCTCTTCGCTAAGCACGCTTGTCCCGGCAACACCAACGCCAGCTCTTGTCGCGGCACCATCTCTGACTCGCTGCATTTCTCCCGGACCGACCTTGCAACATAGCATTGGCAGCATTGGGAGCTACACGACGCCTCACAACGATTATTGGGTTCCGGAACACCAGTTTCAAAATCATCAACTTCCTTTCTACTGGCCTTGCATGATGTGGTCAGTACGCAATCCCTATACCGAGGATCGAAAGCTGACGGAAAATTTGAAGGTGTACACGATGGTATCTTCCGCTCGTGCTGTTGCCGATGCCAATCGCCCCGCCATATTTCTTGCTCTTATTCCTTTTCTCGACCACCATGCACGCGCGACCATGGTGGGTCTCATCTCAGTGACTTCACCCATTGCACGCGTTGTGGTCGCTCACTCGAACCCCAGTTTCTATTGCATGGTTTTGCTGACCGCCATGTTCATGTCAACATGTTACTGGCCCCCAGTGCCCATCGAGACTCCCCTCGTCCAACCGTGGTCGGAGAATGTCACCACCTTCGCAGACGCCCTCCATCTCATGATGCCCAACTTACCGGAGGAGAGGATGCCTTCTACGATTCCTGTCGCGGACCGCTGCTGGTGCGACTTCTCGAACGGCTTCTTCGCGCCGTTTAACGCAACAAAGTGGGATGAGCTCAGCGTCGTGCGGCTGAAGGACAGTCTAGAGAAGGATATTGCGGCGGAGAAGGAGGAGAGCGATAGGCAGAGATGTGAGAGGGGCGAAGGTGAGGACGCCACCGTGTCCGCAGCTTGCGCGGACGCCCCGGGGGAGCTACAATCCAACGTGTCGGTCTTGGCGACGGCTCAGAACGGATCGGAGTCGGAGGGACGACCTCATTTCTGGAACATATTCCGCCCGTTCAAGCGCACTCCGACACTCCCCCCTACTAATGCTTCGTCTGACGAGGCCGATTCAGCCTCACTACCCGCACCCGCTGCATCCCCGAACGCGACGTCGGCTGTTCCGACAGACTCAAGGGAGCCCCAGGAGAGCGCGCAGCAGTCCGTGCCTCCCAAACCATGGCTCCGTCGGGAATACGATCTGCGGCAATACGGATTTGCGATGGTGTTGGACTTCGGATGGCCAGACACACGTTCATAACGGGGTCGAGGGGACGAAGGTAGTATACTATGGAGTCATCTAATGTTGTATTATTCTCAGGCAATACCCTCGCATAGACACCTCAGCAATACCATTGTACTATCCCAGGGGACAACGTTCTCGGCGAGTCGCCGCCGGGTTCGATGTTAGTCACAGCATGACTAGAGCCGCGGTCCGAGTGAGCAAGCCTTCTTACGGGACTGGCACCAGTTAGAACAGTCCATTGACCCAAGGCATTCATGCGCCAACTCTATGCCACGACAAATGCGCTTGTAGGCGTAAAATGTAGTTTAGTTGCATGTGTCGTCACAATTTTCCACCGCTACTTACGATGTCCACTGCTTCCTTGACATACCTAGGCCCCCAATGCGCGAATCAGAGCACTTCGAGTGTGACAATTGCCATATCAGCTCAAGTCGAAGTGAGCACGATTTCTCGACTCTCAATACTCGGTACTCAGCAGCCGATGTAGCCAAATGCTTGTTATTTACTTCGTGCGTGCACTCCCTACGTACATTTCCAGAGAAGCGATCACAGTTCAAGTACATGTAATCCAAACGGAGCTGATTTACTTACTAATAGCAGTGCCAGTATGCCATGAGGTCTGTGGTCACGTCTACTTCTACGATGTCCGCTAATTGTCTGAATCGGTCAAGAAGACGCTGGCGAGCTACAGACGCATCCTGCGAATCCGGCAGTACACATCTGAAGGTTGCAAACAAGGTTAGCGGGCGACACAGCGAGGCGCGATGCGTGAGTGTTGCCTCGATCAAGATGCATGCGTCTGTCGAAGGGTCCCCCCTCTTCACACCCTTTTGGACGTTGAACGCGCAGCGTACAACAAGGTGCGTCAACTCTGGACATACAGGTTGGCCCAAGGGAGTATCCGCGGCCAGTGCGCGAAAGAGGCCGTCCGGGATGTCTCCTAGGTGGACCTCGAGATGAGTGATGCAGGCGCAGGTGTGGATGAGTGCGTGGAAGTGTCTGTCGACACCATGAATCCGGTAGACGGAAGAACTAGGGATGGAGAGCTTCACCTGAACCAGTTCCACTGAAGGTGCGAGAAATTCGTCCATGATCCGCGAGAGCACCACCTGATGAGGCTGAGTCGAATCATAAAGGGAGGTGTCAAATCTCGAGTCGATCCGGAGAGTGCTTCACATCCAGCCCTGCACGGTCCAGGTCCACTGCCCATAGCCTGCGCGGGCCCGGCACAAAGCTATGGAGAAAGGGCTGATCGTAGCTGCAGTTTCGCTTCGCGGAATCAATGGGCCGCCGTTGTCTTTGCTTCGGGTGGCTACGAAAGTGGTAGAAGGGATGATCACATAGTCCAAGAATTTGCGGATCCTCTCGAGGGAAATGGGGCGCTTGAATCCCATGCGTAACGTACGGAGACACGGGAGAGTGGCAGGCGGCAGAGGGACCATGTTGCCTGCCGACCAGGCACAGCGGAAATCTCGTAGGATGCTCAGCTCTACGAGTCGCGGACACCGTCGCAGAAATGAGAGGATGTCAGCCGGACGATCCTGCGCCATGACATCGCATTCAGTGCAGTTGCAGCTGCCGAGCTCCACGGATTGTAAAGAGGGGATAGACAGCCTGGGAGTCATGAATGAGCGGGGTATACGAAGGGTATGCAGAGATGGAAAGGCATCCGGTAGGAAAGAAATGGACTGAAAAGTCGCCTACCTCGCCTCAGCTGATGAGATTTCGAAATTGTCTTCCGTGGATTCGTCGTGTTCGTGTTCGATGACGAGTCGAGTCAGATGAACCATCCTGAAAGACCGTAGTGCCTCGAATACTTCGACGATGTGGTCGGGCTCCATGTATATGGCCAAGGGTGTGATTCGGGAGAGGTGTGGTACTAGTATTGTTGGCCGGAGATCTGACGAAAACATAACAGTGACATCTATCTTGCGGGGGGCGAACAACCGGAGGATCTCATTGGCGACTTGTATATCGAGTGCGGAGGAACAAGAGTCGTCCATGACATCCGAGAGGCGTAACATGGCTTGCCAAAACGCGGGGGTCCTGAGGATAATGCTGCGCCACTTGCGACACACGTGTAAGATGCGAATGTCATGGCAGGACTGAGGTTCTATCCTCGAAAAGATCTCCATGAGCATTTCGGTGGGTAGAAGGAGATGGACCAAAGCGCCGGTGTTGAATGTAGAACTGAGCCGGCGTGTGTACTCTTTGTGGTAGTCTATCTTAGATCGCGCCAATGACTGAACATTGGACGGAAGTAGGGTACGGAGAACGACTTCGTCCTCAGGCAACCACTGGAAGGCGTGGTCGTGGTGTGCGTTCCGAGTTACTTGCAGAATCGGTGAGGAGGAGTCAGTCATTCTGACATCGATTATCAAAAATCAGTTAAAAACAACGTTCCAGGACATGCGCAGATACCCGCTGTTCCATATGCGTTGATCTGAGTAAAATAATGCGGATCTGAAGGTTGGATGAGCGAGAGAGAGATTCGGGGTTACGCGCGCTTCGCGCTCGGCCGAGTGACGAAAGGGCACGTGCCCATGCCCCCGGCGCTTGGGACGCGTCGCGGCCAGTAACACCTCCCTCTCACCGCCCACCACAGCGAGCACGCACATTCCTTCCTCACTGCCCCTATAGGGCGCGAATTCTATGGCCTCATCCACCAAGTCTCGCGGACGTCATCAGGACAGTAAACATGGCCAGTACGCACCAACCGACTCTTCCGTTGAAGGCAGCGGTAGCTCCTCCACCACCAGCAAATTCGATGCGGTCTCTAAAGCCATTCTGTCGCCATTTACATCCCGAAAGCATGACTCCGCGAAGATCCTTTCAGAGCGTACGTGGTACTCCGTTCGTTGCCATTCGGTGGTCAGGCGCTGAAGAGTAACCTATGCCAACTTGGCATCCGCGGAATACAGTCGCCCCAGTCATCATGACTCCGCGCATGATAGGTGCTGCGACGGTCTCGGGAAGGTCGCGGGCTTCTGTTGGTGGTGGCGGCGGGCACGTCGACTTCGCGACCCTTGGACGCGCCCCACTCCGCCTTGGATTCGGCTCCCGCCGAGTGACATCCCGCGACCTGCAGATTGTCGAGGCGACGGAGGAGCTACTTCAGGAGGAGGTCCCCGAACCAGAAGGTGTCGCTGAGAACGTCTCACTTCTCAGAGGATTCAATGCGACCATCCCTAGTGCCGAGAAGAGCCGGATACGAAGGAGACAGACGAGAAACGTGGACACCCCCAAGCTAGGTCTGAAGAGATTGAGCTTGGGCGCGAGGGGTTTGTTGGGCGATGAGGAGGAACACGACGGGGAGAGCGTGGCCAGCGAAGATGATGTAGTGATGGTGGGACGGTCAGAACGGAACGGGCGCGGCAGGAAGGGAAAGGGCAAGCGGAAAGGGAGGCAGAGTTTGAGTGCAGGAAAGACGTTCGGTATCGACGAGCTCGTCCGACAGACCCACGAGATCGAACGGGACAAGGAGAACATCCATGTCCGCAGGGCGCTCATCAGCAACGAGATTGAGGAAATATCTCACAAGATTGAGGCGTTGGATGCCATTCGGGTCAAGCTAGAGGGGGACTTGTTGAGATTGCAGGAGGAAGAGCTGGAATTGGACGACGAGCGTGCGTTGTCTGACTGTCTTTGATATTCATCTACTGACGGCTGCACTCCTAGTGGAAGGTGTCCGAGAAAGGATCGAAGTGGAGGAGTCTGCCCTTCAGCCTTCGCGCAGTGTCTCGCGCACAGGTCACATAGCGGCAAGTTCCAGGAGACGGAAAGGACCTGCGTTCCTTCCCTCGGAACACGACGAATTGCCGCCAGGAATCGCTTTCATGGTATGTCGGGCTTTGTTATACGTAAAATGTCTATGCTCAAGTCCATCCTAGTCTCTGGAGAGTCACACGACACCCATTACGGCGCTTGACTTCTCAGAGCCTTACGGTACTTTGGTCACCGCGAGCCAGGATGATACTCAGCCTCGCGTCTGGGACTTGCTCACGGGCGAGGAGATAGGGCGACTACGAGGCCACCGCGGGACGGTGAAGTGCATTCAAGTCGAGGATCACATCTGCTTAACGGGCAGCGAGGATGGCACTGTGCGCGCGTGGGACTTGCGGAGGGTCGATGAGGATGAGGACTGGGAGTCCGGGGATATGTTCAGTCTCAGTGACGTTGTGGAGGAGGATGAGAGCGTCGATACCAGCACGAACGGCATCAGGGAAGAGAGCAGCACCAGCAGCCGGCCATCTAGCGCCGTCCCAAGAGATGGGCCGTGTGTGCGGACGCTTGAGGGTCATACAAAGGCCGTTTCTGCAATGTACTTCGAGGATGAGTGCTTGGTACGTCGCATTTGTCGTGCCTTGAATCCACTCATGCGTATATTCATCCTCCAAAACGATAGGTCACTGGCGCATCCGACAAGACAATGCGGCAATGGGACCTCAATACAGGCCAATGTGTGATGACCATGGACATCCTTTGGGCGATCTCACATCCGCCCACGGCTGCTCCCGGAACGGCACTTCCTGCTCACCTGGTTCCCGGAGCCGCAGCTGCCGCGGGGACCTTCGCGGTGCCGACGCCCCCTTATGCCGATGGCACATGGGAGATGTACCAAGATTTCGTCGGTGCTCTGCAGTTCTGGGGTTATGCTCTTGTTAGCGGCAGCGGCGATGGTGCCGTCAGGATGTGGGATAGTGAGTACACCTTGCAGTGAGGTTTGTGTAGAAGTTGCTGACAGCGGCCGCAGTGCGCACTGGCCAGCCCCATCGGACGCTTCTGGGCCACACTGGGCCGGTCACATGTCTCCAATTTGATGAGTTGCACATCGTTACTGGGAGTCTCGACAAGTCCATACGGGTTAGTATCCTTGTGATATCATGTCATGCGTACCTACTTATGTTTTGGTCCTTCCTCCGCTACCTCCGGTTAGATATGGGACGTGCGCACCGGAAGCATCTTCGAGACCCTGAAGTACGATCATGCCGTAACGGCCCTTCAATTTGACACGCGCAAGATTGTCGCTGCGACAGGCGAGAACGGTATCAAGGTGTGCTTCTTTTGCTCAGTTAGGAAGCCAAGGCTTGCCCTTCTATTATTGGCGACTGCCGCTGGAACGAATGCTTACTGTTCGTCGTTGTATGTTTCCCAGATATACAATCGGACGAGTATGCAGCACTCCACGCTCATGACGAACGGCCACACACGACCTGTCGAACATCTCCGGTATATGGACCGATACATGGTCTCGGGCGGGCGCGACTCGATTGTGAAAATCTGGGCGCTCTAAGCCCCCTTCTGCCAAGTGCGCAGCATGCGTCTTTGGACGCCCATCGTGCCTCTGTCTTGAGAAAGGGGAACCAGAGCTGGATGTTCCTTTATACGGTCTTTGGACCCTTTCTTTCTACGAGGACGTCGCACGTGCTGCTACTATTAATGCTTATCGCATGCTCGGTGTCAAGGGGTTTCCATACAGTACCACACGCTGGGTGTAGACACTCGTGCTCTAGAGCTCAAGAATCGAGTATGATGCGGATTCAGGGACGTTAATGTACATTGCATATACACTACAACCAATCAACATAAACATATTGGTGAAGAATACGCAACCTAGGCAGCCGAAAGCCATCGTGAGTGAGGCAGCAACGGCATTCAGCCACTGACCAACTGGATTGCGACGTTTGCGATGGTACCCCGATCTGTGAGCAATTCCGTATGATGACGCAAGACATACATGCATTACCTGTGTCACCATCTTCGTTATATTCTTGATTTTCTTGCACTCATCACGCGCATTGGCAGCTCGCTCAGTGTGCAGCGTTCCTTCTCGGTAATAGCGGTAGAGGTACCTTGGAACACATGATGCAGATGGGTAAGCGGGTGAGGGACGAAGATAGGACATACCGGAGACAAGACTCCTCCTTGAAGTCGGCATACAATTTCCGGTTCGACTTGCGCTACAGGGTGTGAGCGTATGACTAAATCAGGGTGTCTAACCTTCCTACCTCTTCCCTTCTCGCCTCTTCTTCGTATTTGTGACTTTGATGAATGAGGAAGTGGTCCGACAGCACGTAATAGGAAACCCCGCTAAGGTACATCTCGAATAGGCAAGCCGCTTTGTTGCCTCCGTACCCGGCAAATCGCTCGTCGCACCTATCGTCACATGGAAAGAAGTCATTGGATGAACCCTGCTAAAACGGAAAGACGCTGACCAGCTGACATGTTTGCTCGTAATAACGTACGGCTCATACGCGCTCTGATATTGCTCGACTTTGTAAATGGCTCCCTTGCCTGGTGGGATTGAATAGTAACGTTCGTATTCGGTGCTGTTGTGACCTGGCGCCCATGAGGCATGGAAGGATGCAATGACAGGCGGGTTAGCTCGCGCCAACTTGAGTAGGCCCTGCGTGGCGTGGCGCGACAGCGGCTATTGGTCAGTATGTGATTCAAAGTTGAGGAGACAGAGCGTAACGAAGGTAAGGTGGAGCCGAGTTGAAGACTCGGGAAGCTGACGTTCGGCGGACGCACCTGCTTATCGGTAGGGAAGGTGCGCTGGTCGATGCCGTCTCGTTGCTTGACGTACTCAAATGCAGGCACGACGAGTGCCGCTGTACCTTCGCGGAGTTTCTTGACTATTTCAGTAGCGGTCGCGCCGGCAGCGTCAGCGGCGCGGATGCTTTCGTCTGTTCGTCCTGTGCGAAAGGGAGGACGGATCGGGCTCGGGGACTCGGCCGCCTCGCGGATGGTTTCTCTGACGAACCCGCGCCAGTCAGTACAGACGGCGAAGTCCACGTCGAGCATGATGACGAAGTTAGTGCGTGCGAAGAGGCGTGCGGCGTTTCGCCAGACGTTGAATTGGCGTCCCCCCTCGCTCTCCCTTTGGACGACGGGATCGGCTGAAAGAGCGCTGGTGAAGGGAGACAATGCCAGATGTACGTCAACATATTGCGAAAAGAGAGGAGACGACACATATAGAGCGTGAAGGTTGCTAAGAGCTACCCTGGAGGGATGGTCCGGCTTGAGAGACGAGAAGGTGGCGTGGAGGGGGAGTGGTATGTGTATCGTAACGGAGACAGGACCGCGATAGCGTTCGACAAGCTGTTGGAGCACTTTGAATCTATTGCTGGTGACCAGAGTCGTGATAGTGACGTCGTCAGAATGGACATCATTGGAGGACTTGAAGTAGAACGGTATGATGCGCGTCGGATGCATAGCCTCGGAGAAAGCCTTCGACAACAGGGTCTCTTCGTGTATACCAAACCCGCCAGTGGCCAGATGCGTGCCTATAGAGTTTCCGGTGTGGGATAGATACAACAGCTCCGAAGATGCGTACCCGGAAGGCCAATTATCAACCCAGTGGCTGTTATCCAGAGGGTCCGCTAGTCTGAGATCTAGCCGCACTTCAGGTCGATCCTGGGAGAGGGACGCAATCCTAATATCATGGTGACTTGATGTACTGCTGGAAGACGCCGTGGGCGAGGCATGTGTCCTTGACCGGAAGAAGCCAGTAACGGGGGCCAGGACGTAGACACAGGTGGTGAAGAGAACCGCGGCGAGAACGTAGAGGCAGACGCAAAACTGGAGTAGTCTGATGATAACGTTGACACCCATTGTCCAGGAAGTGTCGTTCGCAGCCTAGGAAACCCGGAGGTGATGATGGTGGTTTGCAAGAGCTCCGTCAGGAATTACCATGTTCGGGAGCACACCAGGCAATATTGGGCGCTTATTCACATGCGTCCACTTCATCTTCCTCTGTCATCTTCGTACTCGACGTTAGCATGGTGTTCAGGCACTGGCTCTCTGCTACCCTACGCGCTAGTCCGTCAAGAGGTCCCCATGCCTTGCGGTCCTTCTCTTCCACTCGATGCGTTCACGACATCACTCTTCCGAGGGTGAACTATGAGGAGAAGTACGCAGAGAAGCTACAGCGGAGGGCACAAGAGTACGTACACGTGTCGAACGGAAATGCTTTAGTCGGCTTACGCGTATAAGGCAGGGGAAGAGTGTCGCTGATCTTCGCGCTGAGCTGAAGGAGCAGGAAAGGCAACGCCGTCTCCAAAAGCTCAAAGAAGAGAGTAGCAAAGGCCCGCAGCTTGCTCAGAGTTCTCCAGCGAGTGCTCCTTCCTCTTCTGCAGCGAGTTCAGTTTCAACGTCTTCCGGAAGTTCATCTAGGAAGGACAGCTCTCCTGTGAAGGTACGCAGTATTCCTTAGTCGTGTGGTCTAGTCGCCTGAGGGGAACAACCAGCCGCTCTCCAGCATACTTAATCTTGACAAGCTACTGGAGAAGCCGCATACTCCCGAGCAAATATCATTGCTATGGAGGGCATACCACGAATCGCGTACCGGAGGCACTGGCCGCGGATTTCTGTGCGCGACCGTCCCCGTCGAGAGCTACGACAAGATGTTGGAGGTTTCGGCCAAGTATCCTACATTCATTCTGCCTGTTCCCCGAGAGAACGCGCAGGTGGAAGAAGGATCGAAGAAGCCTGCTTATGAATTCTACCTAATGGAATGGGGCTTCCATGGTTCTCCGCCAGAGCCCGCCACAACGAGCGATCTGTTCTCCCCTACCAAGGCCTCCTCAAATCCGCAAACGTCGACAATCCTCTTCACCCCACTTCAGGAGTACAAGCTCCGCCAATCCTTCGCCACACCTTACCTCGTGTTGACACACTATACCGACCTGGCGAAGTCGCATGGTTTGGTACTCCTGCGCGGGGAGATCACACCATCTGGGGCCTCTGCTGGCGTGGGAGCGGGCGAAGACGGCATGAGCTACATGCTCAGTCAACAGGACGCGCAGTTGCTTGCCATCCACGTCCAAAGGTTTTATCTGCAACACGAGGGGTCCGAGGAGAGAGCCGCGCTGCTCAAGACGTTCCACGAAGCACCGGAGCAGTTCAAATGGGAAAAGCTGTTGGTCCATACAGACTTCTCTGCCTAAAGCGACGTTTCAGCGTTTTCCATCGGGTTTCTCGGTCGAAGACGCGTCCGCGTGGAGGACACGCATCAGACCGCCTACGACTGATAGCTAGACAACCTAGTACGGATGTCATTGATTTCTGACAGCGTATTGCTCATCGGACTCGCCTCAGATATTGATTAGACGCCAACGGTTCAAATAGATTCCATACTGAATTAGCTTAGCGCTCGCTGAAAGCGTTCGTCGTGTCGCACTGGGTCTCGAAAAGGAGCGCCGGCTCAAAGAGGCAAGCAAACACTGGATCGACCCTCTGCCATCTGTCGAATCAGCTCAGTCCATTCCTGATCCTTAATGTTGCACAACATAAGATATCTCAGCTTGCCGAATTGCGTCTTGTCTCCATGAATCTGATGCTGCGCCAGGGCCTACTCCTACGAAGCCGGCGAACTTACTTGATGGTCATGCGCCCCCTTCATCAGGTGTTCGCTTGCGTCAGAATTCCATTCCACCCCAGCTCGATTCCGTACATGAATAACTTCCCTCTGTCAAATTGTAGCTCCGCCGAGCGGGGTGGTCGTACGCTTCCTATCTTGTTCCTGTTGGACCGGAACGATCATACGTTTCTTCTCGTTCATCTTCCAGGAGCTTCTGCCCTATCTATCGTCGTACGTAGGTCACTGTCTCTGAAATAGTCAAGTCGCTGCCGCGTGCTGCCTAAGAATAAGTATGTGAAACCTGCACCACCTATGGGCATGGACGTCGGTGTTCGATGGGTAGAACGCTCCAGACGGGCGGTTATGAGTTAGATTCTGTCTCCCAGGCCTGTCTGGCATCCGGGCGGCGCCTTCGCGGGCTTCTTCACGAACGTCCATGTGCATCGACCGTTCGCGGCCTATCTCAAGGAGACCTGCTTGCTGGTGCACACGCCGGCAGGCGCGATCCGAGGGCAAACGGTCTGATTACACGATTCTGCCATGTCTCGGGTGGCACTCGGCGCTCGCCGCCCTGGCACGGATGCATATGGCGTACCGGTGGAAGTGTTCCATAGGGACACTATGCATGAGGCCATCGAGATCAGGTTACCGGATGAGGCCCCCACTGTTTGCGCCCATTCTCTGACGGGTATAAGAAGGGTAACAGCTCGCTTGTCCTGCGGCATCTCCACCCGGCATTGTCGTAACACGGACTCGAGCTATACTGCATCCAGTCGCCAGCGTGGCTCATCAACAGCGTTCCTCACACCAGTCGTCGTGCCCTTTGACTTGCATCTCACCTTCCGCCACCACCTTCCGGCCCTTGATACTAATGTCTCGCATGTCGCTTTTCAAGTCGTCGGCGTCGTCCAAGGTGCGTTGTGAATGGAACGCTGACGCTCGTCCAATTGTTCCGTTGCTCAGATCACCATGTTTGACTATCAGGCCTCCTCAACCTCTGACTCGCGGCGATCCTCCATTATGAGCGACGCTTCATCTCCAGTGTCTCATGTGCAATTCGTGAGTCGCTCCGGGTACTGCAAGCAGTTTAGCTCTGCTGATCAGCGTTGCGTGTAGCCGGGTCTGGTGTCCGCACTAAAGCAGCCACACGCGCAGTCAGGACTCCCAAGCTCGGGCAGGGCAGAATATGTAAGTGCCGCGTAAGTTCCGTTCCGTGGAGTACGGCTGAGTGCTTGAGCTATTAGGCGGAGATGCTAGACGACGATAATATGGCGTGGGGGAAGCCTAAGAAGGCTTCGGGGCGATCGTCATGAGCCCGATTCCATTATACCCGTCCTTCCGCCGACACACGCTCTCCCCAGGCTCATCTCTGGTGTACTTTATTGTATCAGTATGGACAGATGCGAGTTGTACACGCAATAATACCCCTTCGTGCTTTCCTGCTCTATGCGTCTCAAGTTCGTCACCGGCGAAGAAACCTAGAGAAGCAACCCTCCAAGATGCCGTACTTCGCGATGTACCATTTGGCTGTCAAATCGTGAAGAGGCTTTCAGGGCACCAGTAGGCATTGCAGGATTGTTCAGTCAATAAAGCACACTTTGTTCTAGGTCGGATGACTACCCATTCAACCTGACCAGGCGCCAAGAGGGGAGATTGCATCGGTACTTTCACAAGTACACATTCCCATAAATAGATGTTGTTACAAATACTCACATGCAATACCATACAGTACGTACACGGAGCCTGTGTTTTGGGTCTACCAATAGAAGGTAGGATCGGGACTACGGGGAGCCGATGACAAGGCCTTGGGTTCGCGGCGGGCCGCGGGAGGCTGCAGGAGCCGCTTCGTATGACGACCGCCTAGCCCTTAGTACTCCAACCACCTCTATTTCCATAAATGTCCCCGCCTTTCGCTGCATAGTGGGTAAGTCTTGCTTCGTGGGTGCAGAACTTTTCTTGGCACAGCTGGCTTGGAGGCGAACTTGCCCGCAAGGAGCAACGATGTCGTGTTCGAGACAGTGAAGAGCGCGAACATTCGGGTCAGGATCCAAGGCGCGATCCGTCCAGGCCCGTGCAGAAGAAGTTCTTGTGGGAAAGCCAGTTACATAGATGACGATCACGCCCTTGCTGTGAATGCGGGCCTTCTCTAGGGACGGTTTGCGCGAAGAGAACGAGGGAAGTGCATAATGAACGTGCGCGACAACCTAACCTGACTGCGTAGACACACCCCTGCACATGGTCGACGAAGATGCTGTGGGACTATGAGGCACTTCGAGGACCTCGGCAGCTACGTGGACGTAAACAAGAAGCTGAAGAGCGCCGGCAGGGAAGACTGCAGCCTGAATGTGCCGACTCGGTTGAACTATTGAAATAGGATCCTAACGCAGAGAGGTAGAGCGAATCAATGCAAAGTTAGCCTTCAAACGCTACAGACAAAATTCACAGACTAGAAACACGGGAAGGGAGACATCGGATCGCGAAGGACAACCGATGGCGAATCTCGGCACGGTGAACTACAGGAATGGCCAGGATCCATATCCGCCTTGCGCATAACTACGAATTGTATGTGTCAGCTTCGCTCAGACTCAAAGGACACCGGTATGGTTACCTTAGCATGAATTTCCTTACACACACAAAACGTTCAACACAAGTTTTCTGCCTTGTCCTAATGCCAGATTGTTATCTTCTGCGATCGTAGAGAACACGTTTGAGAGCTAACTTACTAAGGGGAAGAGATGGCAGGTGCCTTGAGGGTCCACTGGTTTTCCTCCAACTCTCTCAGGACGAACGCCGCGAGCGCTTGGCGAGCTAGCTTGGTCCCAACCTTCCCGTCTCCTACGTACCCTGCAAGCACAGATCTGTCCTCGTTGTCGTTCAGGATTGGTACTCGCGCGATGGTCCACACGAGCTCCTCAGGGTCAGCGGCCCGAATGGTCTGCCCGATAGCCACGACATCCTTGTATGCATTACGAACGAACGTAGCGACGACGGTGATCATGGCGAGCATGATCAAGCTAAAATGATCGTGTTCATCCTTCATGCTCGGGGTGCCCACTGCGATAAGGCGCTTGACGTTCTGTTGCTTCATCGATTCTATGATGAGCTGGTACGCTTGGGCGAGCGGGGTATTGCTGGGATGCGATGGACCTGGGCCAAGAACAGAGAGGACAGCTTGGACCCCTTGCATCGCTGCAGAGAGCTTCTCTCTGTCCGTCAGGTCTCCTGCCACCACGGTGACGGAAGGACTAGAGGAAATGTGGGCGGGAAGTTTCTGGGGCGACCGAGCATAGACGACGACTGTGTGGTTTACTTCCAAGGCCTGCTGAATTAGCTCGATCCCGCTAGGTCCGGTACCGCCTAGGATCAAGATATGCATGAGGCTGAACGGTGGGTGCGCGATATGGTCGGTGTGGAGAGTTAGGAGATTGTCGTATTCGCCTGCTTTCGAACCGACGTTGGCCTTTGCTCACCTGAGCATCCCGAATATCCCGGTTCACTAGGCTGGCGGGGCACACATACGTCAGCCTGTTTATGTAGCCGGGAGGATTGTGCTAATCAGGTGCCCAGGCCTTCAGTGGACCGTGGTAGGGTATAACACCTAGTACAGTTGAGCACGAGACCAACCTTCACAGACCTAGAAGATAACCACGATCATTGCGCGTCTTCATTCAATACTACCTGCATTGCGCTCTGCTTGGTGGAGAATTTTGAGCCAGAGTAGCAGGCTGGATGAGGATGGTTTATATGTAAGCTAGATGCCAACCGATAGCTTATCAATCGGGCAATGCGCGCTACCTCCATCACGAGGAACTTGAACTGGTGCATCATCTGCTGATCTTTCATTAGATGCTACATACTCAAACAAGCCGAGTTTCTTGTATCTGGCGTCATACTCAAGTGTTCAGATTCACATAAGGGAATTCTGCTAATACAGCAGGACTGCCAGTGTGTAATACATAGACATACTCTAGTAGTTTTCATAGTCAGCTATCATACATGACCGGCGCTACACGGCCTCGAGCTGCCACCACGTCAGCTGCCGTCGCATGCCGCACTCGAATTCTATATATCGTGGACGCAGGGCAATCGGTAAACATATCCTTCCTGCGTGCTCATCAGACCTGTCAGTACATGTGTTGTCGTTTCCTCCACCACAACCGCTCATTGAACATCGTTGCAGTATTGCTGATCGCGCCCCTGCCACAAGGACCTCTATCATGATGTTGAAGTCTGTAGATGCAGCGCGGACGAGTTGGCCTCTCCCTACTTCCGACAGCCCCCATCGATATCTCCCTCCAGAACTTCTCATCGAGATATTCGCAAGGCTGCATCCCGAGAAGCGCGACGAGATTCACTATTTGCATGTATGCAGCGCCTGGCGAACACTCCTTCTCAAAACGGCAGAGTTCTGGGTAGATATGCTTCGAATACCCTCCATCATGGTGTATGAGGATAGGCCGCCCACCGATATCGACATCGAGTTTGCGAACACGTTCATGGAACGATCCGCCTCTCTTGATATCGACGTTACGGTGCATATCTCCCCGAAGCTTACCCCCGCAGCTTTCGCGTCTCGCAGCCAACGGATCTTGTCTCTCGTTCTATACATCGAGTCTCAGTATGCCGCGGACTTTTTCCAAGTCTTGACGACTGGTATGCCTCATCTGCGGCAACTTGTCGTTCACCACAAGTACGAAGGCTTGAACCATCCTCCGAGATTCCCCTCGGAGACAACGAAGCTCATCCGGACGGCTTCCTTTGCCCTACCATCTCTCCGCGATCTCCGCATCCCCTTTGCATTCCTCGCACCAGGACTGGCCAATAGCTCTCTGCGAACCTTGGCAATGGGCGGATGTTATTGCTCCGACTGCATTGGCAGTTCCGTTACGCTCGACACGATCCTCACCTTCCTAGAGAAATGCCCTTCTTTAGAAGATTTGCACATCAAGGAGGAGGGTAGAAAGCCGCATGTGTCATCCCGCTCGCCGGTGGCCCTCCCTAGTCTCCGCAAGCTCGCCCTCGGTGGCGACGACTTCTGGTCCTCGAACTTCATCGACATCCCCGCGATCTTGCGTCACCTGACTCTACCTGCCGACATCGCCGTCAAAATCAGATACCCCTATAGCGATCAGACTTACATCCCACCCATGCGAGAGCTCCCCATTGTCTCCTTGCTCGACCGCTTGTACGTCCGCTTCATCAAAGCGCGTGGTTACAAGATAGTCAAAGTAGAAGGGTGGATTGCCGACGCTACCACGATCGACCTCGAGTCGCGCATGTACTCTCACCCTACCGTCGACCAACTCGTGAATACTTTCGGCTCGCAGATCGTCAAGGACCTCGAGATCTGGGTGTCGGGGCCAGGGGTGTACAAGGAAATGGGGCTGCGAGGAGGTGTTGAGCAGCTCCTGAGGGGCTTTCCTTCCATCACGCGGCTGAAGGTGCGCAGACAGCGTCCGGACGAGCTGTTCGTGGCGCTGGCGTCGGTCTCACGGGCTGGCGTGCCGATCTGTCCAGACCTGAAGGAACTCGTCGTGCACTGGAAGCTCGCGCCGGGCACGACGGTCTATGAAGAAGACTTTTGGTCCGTCTTTGACCGGATAGAGTCGACGCTCCTTCAACGGGCATCGAAAGGACATGGGCTGGCCAGATTCGTGTTCCGGTGTGAGGATATACAGAGACTGAAGCCTGCTGTGCCTCCGGAGGAGCTGAAACAGCGCCTTCTTGTGAAGTTGTCGTCTGTGGCTGAGGAAGTAGTAGTCAATGCGTACATAGAGACGAAAGTGTAATGGTAGAGGAATCGCATCGTTGACTATCGCCTCATTAAGGGTTGAAGCGCGTATTCCAGCACTTGGTCACACTAGAGGACATTTCGTCATCTAGACGGAGCTGGAGCTCTCATGTATTGCAAGACCGTTATCATGAAGGGTATAAGTAACATCAAACGGATAACCTGCCATCTGACGACCATCATTGAAGTCATAGCACATGGGGCCAACGACCGTCAAGCACTACGTTCGTACAGCGCTATTCTAGCCTTCCGTCAGCCTAAGACATTCAAATGCTATGGATCGAAGCTGGCTCACCCTATTCGTCCTGCTTACTCGTAGACGTGGACACCAGCGATATCCCAGAACGCTTCGGAGAACGCGCTGGGGTTCTCATTGACAAAGGCTGCGAATCATGATACGTGAGAAGGAGGTTCACATCTGCGAAGGCGATAGGGATCGAAATCTTACTGTTGCAGTCACCGGCGCAACCACCGAGGGTGTTGAAGAACTGGGAAAGACCAGCCCAGTCACCGCCTGCGCGAGAAATTGGTCAGTATCACCTGCGATCTGACGCCGTGATGGTGCCAAGACTCACAGAACGTCAAGTTGATGATGATGTTGTGCGTTCCGAAGTGGCTGGGGATATCGCACTGGTCATTGACGAAGAGCGCAGTGGGCGTGCCCTACAGACCGAGCATCCGTCAGCGATATGAAACGTGCAAGGTACAAGAACGTCGCGCCCGCGATGATGGTGCGGGCGGGGTACGGCGTCAAGCCGCTAGGTCTGCGACGATACTGCGGTAAATGAAATTCAAGTACTCACGAATGCGTCGGTGTTCACAGTGGGACCAGCGGTCTTGACGTCTGCAGGGACAGCGGGGTCGTTCCTCGACCAGAACCACACCTTGATGAAGGTATCGGTGCGTTCCATGGCGTAGAAGCCACCGCCCGCCGCGTTGAAGGACTTGCCGTAGCTGTTAGGAACGGTGGACTGGACACCGCAACCAGAGTTGCCGTTGGCTGCGACATCGCAATTCTCGCTGACGGGGTTACTAGTACGATCGCGATCAGGAGCCGCACATGGGAGGGGAGAAGTGGCGGTGCACCAAGATGCTTACCCGTTCTGAGCGCGGCCGTCGGGCTGGGCGCAGTTTGCGCTGGTGTGCAGGGTCGACTGGTTGGGCTCGATGTCGTTCGTGCCCTCCAGGATGTCGACCTCACCTTCGCCAGGCCAGTTGGCTTCGTCGACCTCCCAAGCCGCCGGCCATGTAGAGCAACCCTGGGGCATGTGGCGGATGTCGAAGACGGAGACGTGGTTCGGGCCATACGCGTTGTTACTCTTGATGCGGACGGAGTTGCGTCCAGGCCCGTTGGGGTCAAGAGTAGTGAAGTCATCAGCGCGCATGATGAAGGTGTCCGCAGACGCGAAAGTCAGGTTCTGACTCTGTGCGGTGGCCTGGTCGACATAGTTCCTGCAGACCAACGCTGTTAAGCGATAAACTACAAGCGCATATACGAGCGCACTTACACCCGACCGTGGGTAGGGTCGGCGATCGCCTCATGGACGAAGCCAGACAAGAAACCCTCACCGACGAAAGAGTCCTTCAGGGGGTAAGTGGCACCGAGTGCGGAGGTAACGAGCGAGGACACGGCGAGCAGCGCAGCTGTAGAACGCATGACGAAAGATAATAAAGATAACGATAACGAGAGTGAGCGACGGGGGCGAAATCCACAGGATCTGAGGAAACATGGCCAGTCTCCCGCCTCTTATATGCGACCGCACATGCGCTTTGTGATCGCGCAGCGCCCAGAGCGCGAGGACGGATCATCCATTACGATCAATTTGACCGCTTTGCACATCATGTATCGTTCAAAGGCCTTTGCAAACTTGACAACGATCAGTAGACATGCAGTGGGTGGAGACACCATGCGCGCGAGCGTCCAAAGCATACGCTCCTAACGACGGAATAACCTTGTTCCTCTCGGGGGTCACATCGGATAAGTCCGAGTGGCCGTCCGATTGCGGCGGCACAGCGATGCGTAGATGCCCCCTGATTGATGCGCTACGACAACCACAAGCTGCAGCCTGTGGGACTTTTGTGCGAAGCACGGCTCTACATCTGGGATGGATAGATGTACGTAAGTACATACTGCGGACAGCCCGGATGCTTCCTGCCACAGCATGATCGAAGAAAGGGTCCTCATGCCAGATCATCTCCTGACAGGCTGTTTTTACTTTGCGGAACCTCCTGTTGTTGGATGCAAAGCGTGAACGCCAAGGAGGAAGCTATCACGTGAAGCTCACGTTGCATATGAAACGCAGCGATCGTTTGCACAAGTACTTCCGACAAGCTGCAACCTGTGTATGTCTGGCCTGAGGCTTTTCATCAGCACAAATCCCAGCATGGCCAATACAGATATTGCCCGTATCTCGCTGTTGAAGGGTTCAAGAGGCACCGTCACCGGTCGACGTCATCACTATCAAGATAATGATAATGGAAGGAGAAGACAAGATGTCTAGTTGTGAAAATGGTTGCTCTCAACGTCGCATCTTTCCCTCTATTATTGGTCTCATTCCCATCCGTCCTTGCGCTTACAGACAGTACCTGAGGATTCGTCCCTGTCCCTCCTAGGTTTGCTAAATGTAGCGAAGCATCGAGTGACGGGGTAGAGCCGGCTGTAGAACCACCGGAGTCGAGATTGTACTCTTCTTTATGCGCGCTCGCGTATAACGAGCACGCGGAGCGCGACAGTCCCAGACATCCAGTAAACGCGATGAGTATTTTGCAAGTCGCAGCGGAGGATAAGACCAGAGATTTTCAGCAATGTTAGAAGTTATACAAGTCTGCAAAAGACGTCATGAGTATGCATCGAAACAAGGACATCACTTGCAACAATTGGGAACCGGAAGGTATGCGCCCTGGAGTCTTGGACCTCGAGCAACTTCAGTACTTTGGATGCATCTGTTGCTGGCTCTGCCATCCGATGGATGCATCTTAGGTCTAGTGACAACACGGAAGATGCATCCGCTACGACGCAGGTTCCTCATCAGGATGCTTCTCTTGATGAGCCCCCTTGCCAAGCCTGGATGCATCCGTCTCCTGTGGTTTGGATGCATCCAACTACTGGATACCTACAAACCCTTTTCAACTTCTACAGCACACAGAGGCAGGGTTCTAAACTGACATGAGCGAAAGCCGCTCGACCTGACCAAACAATAAGCAGATGCATGACGCATGACGCACCGACCCAAATACTTCCCGGAACGACCACATGCGCGGGCTGTATACAACTGACCTCTCCATCGACGCGCGACACCCGCACCGGCAAACTCAGCTCATTGGCGTACGGGGCCAAGGGTCCATCTCAACCGCGTCCCGCTCAATTGCCCTTATTGCGTCCTCGACCTCCCCTTCCGCAGACACATCCAACTCAACCATATCCCTTCCCATGACCCGACCGAACCTCGTGATGAGCCCTGGCAACTCGGCGGCCACAGAGATCGAGCTTGGGTTGGGCGCCGTGCTGGAGGCTCTTGCGATGCAGCCAGCTTTCACGTCCGTGAGCCCGCACGCCACCACCCGGTCGAACCACGCCAGAGGCTCCTCGGTGATGTTCATCGCGAAGCCGTGAGTTGTGAGTCGATGTCGGACTTGGACGCCGATGCTTGCGACTTTGGTGTGGGGACCGAGGAAGACGCCAGTGTGCTCGCTGGGTATGTGCTGAATGCCGTGTGCCTCCAGAAGGTGTGCTTCCAGGGTCTTCTGTAGCCTGCAGATGTAGTCTCGGATGCCCATTGGTGGAGATGTGCGGCCAAGGTCTATGAGGGGATAGCCGACGACTTGGCCGGGTCCATGGTAGGTCGTCTCGCCACCGCGTTTGGTTGAGACGCAGTCTGCCCCAAGACCCTTCAAGCGGGAGGCTTCTAACGTGATCTCTTCGGAAGACTCGAGTTGCCGCCTTCCGAAAGTGTACACGGGCCTGTGTTCAAGGAGGAGCAGGTAATCTCTGTGATGGTGTGACGTTTTCCGACTGAGTAGCTGGTGCGCATGTATGTGTTCTTGCAGCACGAGTGCTTTGGTATAGGGCAAAGGCGTTTTGAAGCAGTGGTAGAATATTGGCGGTAGACTCATGCTCATGATGTGAAGCAGGCAGAAGAGGTAGAGGATGTTGCCGGCAGGTAGGGTGTATGTCAGACGACCCGCCCCGAGCGCTTCTACTGTCAGCGGCGAGCGTGCGAGTCGGTGCGACCGTAACGGCCGCTTTGGCAGCTGACCATCCAAATCATGCTCACCCCACTTCCGGCCTTCTCAACGAGCCGTCAAGCGGGCGGTATACATACAGAGTACTCTTTGGGACAAGACCGAACCTCTTCCTTCCGAACGACGAGAGTCTCCAGACATCACTAACGTAGAAACGGACACCCGGTACAAGATGCCATCCAATGTCAAGGGGCAGAGGACTTTCATCATAGGCGTGGGGTGCACGGCGTTCATTAAGGTGTGTTGACCGACACATACCAGGTTGCTGGAATAGCGTGCTAAAGCATACGGCTGCTGACCCCAGCCTCGGGGTCTGAGGACTACGGAAGAGGTGAGCGGCACGTAATTGGGGATAGTGCGTAGATCGCGTATTCAGGTGACTATGCCAGATGGGTCTGGAGGCTGCAACAAAGGCCCTCCTTGATGCTGGTACACACATTGGTTTCTTATGAACTTCAGTGTTGCCAACATCGAGTGCACTAACAGGTATCACGTACGACGCCGTCCAAGCCGCCTACGTTGGTTACTGCTATGGCGACTCGACCGCGGGTCAGGTGAGCACGTTTGAAACGTATGCACCAGAGGAGACACGCCAACAAGCATACAGCGGGCCTTGTACCAACTTGGAATGACGGGTATCCCGATCACAAACGTCAACAACAACTGTTCGACCGGCAGCACAGCGTTATACAATGCCAACACGCTCGTGAAATCAGGACTGTACGACTGTGCCCTTGCCCTGGGCTTCGAGCGCATGGCCCGCGGCAGTCTAGGCTCGAATTTCCCAGACAGAGAACCGCCTACGGCAGTCTTCAACACTGCGTCCATCGAGCTTGAGGAGACGTTGAGCTCAGGGAAAAATCATGGTCCGGGTGCCCCTCGTATGTTCTCCAACGGCGGTCAGGAGTATTTTGACAAGTTCGGGGGGAACATCAACCACCTTGCGCAAATCGGTGAGGCTGCCTGAGCATGTAACGGCCTGGAGATCTCACTGTGCTCGACCTCAGCTAGCAAGAATCACAAGCACTCCGTCAATAATCCGTACTCCCAGTTCCGAGATGGTTGGTCGGTCGAGCAAGTCCTCGCGGCGCCGAAAATCACCGAGCAGTTGACCAAGTTCATGTGTAGTCCTACATCGGTAAGTCGGCTCTTTGCTACTCACGGTCTCCCTAATGTATGGTACCTTGCAGGACGGCGGCGCTTGTTGCATCGTGGCGTCCGAGGACTTTGTCCATCAGCATGGCCTGGAGAACCAAGCCATAGAGATCGTCAGCCAGGCATTGACGACCGACGATCCGTCCACCTTCGAAACTCGCAGCGCTATGAATGTCGTTGGCTACACCATGTCCAAGAACTGCGCCGATGAAGTGTTTGCCCAGGCCGGGTTCAAGGATGGCGAAGGCCGTGATCAAGTCGGCGTCGTTGAGCTGCATGACTGCTTCGCCGCGAACGAGGTATGACTCGCACATGTCTGGCGTATTCTAGAATGTGGACTAACTCTGATTAGCTTCTCACATACGATGCTCTTGGCCTCTGTGAGCATGGCCAAGCACACAAGATGGTGGAACGGGGAGATAATACGGTTCGTCGTTCAACTACATGGGAATTCGTCGCTCACAAAAAGTGCAGTACGGAGGCAAGTACGTAATCAATCCAAGCGGTGGATTGGAAGCGAAGGGCCACCCTTTGGGCGCCACAGGTCTCGGCATGCACTTCTACATTACCAGTAAGCTCTCGTTTCATAGCAGCCCAAACCCTCGCGCTGACAAGATGGTGATTATCAAGTGCAACTCCGCCAATGTACGACGGGCCCCGGTTGACAAGTGCCTCATGTACTTACTTGAACTCCACAGGGGCTGGTCCGATGCAGGCACCCGGCCTGTTCGACGTTTCAGACAAGCGTGGCAAGTTCGGACTTATTCACAACATCGGGTTGGGCGGTGCGGTTGTGTGCAGCCTGCTGCGTAGACCTGAGTTCTATAAAGAAGGCGGGGAAGACGGGCGGAAGAGGTGCGGCCGTTCTCGCTCGATCGCTGCGGGCATTCAACGTTGTTACTGACGATCCTCTGTGCTGCTCTTCTGCCTGCCGATACGGACCTTGGGACAGGCTTGGCTATAACCACGGACACGAATATCGGCCAATCACCCGCGAGGACGTCGATAAGGTCAAGGCGCAGATGAATTCGCCGTATATCCTGCAACGGGCGAAGCTGTGAACGACGCCTTGGCCGCTCTCTACAGTAATAACTATGAACTGCTGCGCTTCTAAGGAGTTTTTTTTCCAGTGTCAGGTGTAAGATATGAATTGTAGTCCCGATCTTGAAACTTCTATACGCAGTTGCAGAGCTTTATTCACGATTTCGCTTCTTCGCACCGTTGGTGGAATAACCAAGACGTATGTCGGCAGTTCCCTAGCGCTTTACTTGCACTCCACGCTGACGGAAAGCTCTCATCTAGATCCTAGGCCGGGGAAACAGAGCTTTCCGCAGCCACGGCGATTGAATGACTTGCTACAGGTTTCCACGGACGAGCGTCACCTTGTCTTTGGTTCCCAGTTCTGCGAATAACTCGTGAGAGCACGAACACTCGGCACTGCCCTTATCTCATACAGTTTTCGACCTGCGTGGTGCTTCAATGATCGCTTGTTTAGGAATGACAATTAATCCAAGAAAAGTCTTGCCACGCATCGACTCTTTCCCAATGCTCCCTAGGATGCATCTGGTGTCTGTTTACAAGCGATTCTTAGCAATGGGATAATCGATAAATGCAACTAATAGGTACACAATGGTATGTCGGGACGTCAGAAACCATAATCTGACCGCAGCGCAGAACAAATACAAGGTGAGTAAGTCCGTATCAGTCGTGGGGACACAGCTACATAAGACGCTAAGCGCGATCAAGTACGAGTTGGCCTCCATGCTGTCCCCGCTGAAGGGCGTGCCCATGCTGAGTTGTCGTCGTCGAGCAATTCTGCTGGACCCTTCCAGTGCAAGATTTCGCGTTAGCTTCTCGACGCATCGAGGCGTTGGGAGTCGTGACATACCTCTCGTGCCGGGCGTGTCTGCCGGCGGCGCCTGATATTTCTGAATGGGCCGGAGCTTGAGGCCCTACTAGATGGTCGGCTCCACGCCGTCTCGTCATCGCCAAACATTCCCTCAGGTGACTATGAGGATGGGCTTGTCAATGGGGAGGTCGCATGTGCGGTACGAGCCAGCTTACAGATGATGAAATGCTCTTTGCTAGGCTTAGGGAGCTCCGAGCGCGCTGAGAATGCTCCATATGAGCGATGTCCTACGGTCGAGGTCAGTTAGCGACAATTTTAAGTGAAGTCGAGGGACGAGACGCGGCTACTTACTCTGTGTTCCGCAGAATGGCGACCAAGGCGTTGGATCAAGCCTTTCAGCTTCGAACGACAATTGTCGGCATGTTCGACGTTCTGGAAATTTAGTAAGTCTCTCAACCCCAAGTGAAGTGCATAGGGGCTGAGCAGACACTTACCTCCGAGCAGTGGTAGCTGCGCACGTCAATACTTGAAGAAGAGTACATGATGGAACGAAAGTTCAGATTGCAGAGGTCGTATGAGAGGGGAGGTTAAGGGGAGGTTGAGTGCTGCAAATCGTTGTCTGGTCAGTACTGCCGTCTACTTCGCCCTTATATGCATTTGGCTCTACCGCCGAAGGCTCTGCCAAGCCTGCTGCGAGCGAGTGTTTCTGAGCACACTCTTGTCTCTGAGTCTTTCTTTAGCTCATGTGGAGAAAGTCGTTCCGCTTTTCGCATCGACTGCACTGCTGCTGCGCAAGCTTGCTCTACCCATATAAGGCAAGTCTTTTGGAACGGTTCCCCTCTCACGGTCTTGGGACATCTTTCTCACTCCCATACACCCGCGCACCGGCTCCATCGAAAGCCTGCATGACGTCCCAGCTTGTGCACTGGTATGCGGTGCAGAGCTGACAACATCGCTCCAATGCCAGGTCATATATAATGTCCTTACGATGGAAGCCCCACAACTCTGCCCCGGAGTCAGGGCACAGGCCGTAGACTCGCCGTTCATATCATCGGCTTCCCAAAGCCAAGAAGCAACCCTCGTTCGCGGGTGCATTATACTGCGGTTCGCCACCGTTCCCAACCTCAAGCATTTCTTGGCGACGAAGAGGACCGAGGTCAAGCAGCCCCAAACCCTGTCAGTCTCAGCGGCTTGTCCGCCTCTCTATCGCCCAGGCACGCATAATGAAGGTTTGCCAGGTACCGCAGCATCGGTGTAGTTGGGTACTGTGGACGCCAAGGAGCTCCATGGAACCCGGATGAGCCACACGATCCCATCCCCCTGGAGATGACTGTCTTGCGGGAGGTGCGTACTTGAGATCTTCTACCCCTCCTCTTCATCTTCGGAGACAAATGCAAGAAGCTCTCACCGCGTACATAGACTATTGATCGTTCCGTATGCTTCGACGTCTGTGGACCAAGTCTTTTCAAAGCAGGCCCGCCAACATCGTACAGTGTGCTTACCTCGCAGCAGACACAAGATATTCATGAGCATACGTTATGGCTCAAGCCCAGCCCTGATACCATACACGGTACAAGCCAAAATCGACGCTCATCGTAAGATATGTTGGTGGCGTTCAGGCAGCGGATAAATTCGATCCGCCCTGATATCTAGGAAGTCTTGAGTAGCAACTGCGATTGCTACACTGCATTACCAAGGTGATGTATCACCAGTCCGGATTTAATAAGGCTTTGTCCCTCTATTGTAATGATACGATTACTGCCCTTCCCTGGCAGAGCAGAATGTTCGGGTGTAGATGGCACCTCCGAGGGCTAGCGCGAGTCCGGGGGCATCTTTTACCTCACGAACAACTGAACCCCATCGGTCTTCTGGTATATATGTACGACAACCACCTCCTCAAGCAGTCTATGAAATGAATGTCATCTGAGATAGGTTGGCTTGAAGTGAGTTTTGCTACAGGAAGTTTGCTGCGCGCAACCGCACCATATCGGTACTTACCTAAACGTGGACCGGTGCCGACCGAATGTGCAGGTGCCAGACAGACGCCCCTTGCTCCGAGTATGAAACGCATGCTTTGCCCTCTTGAAGCAGTCACTCGTCTTCAGCCTTTGACATTGCTTCACACGAGACATGCATCTGGCCGCATATGATCCCTGATATGTACTCGTGCACTCAAGGATCACTGTACCTCGGTCTACGTTTCCTCTCTCAAATTCACAAATCACTCCAGTGAACGCCGCTGTCGTGGTCAGTGGGTTGGCTATCCGGAAACGAAACAGTGCTTCGAGGGTGTGGAGATCATATATACTCTGGCTTATGCCATTGAAAGTGTTCATATCAAGCGTTCTCTCTGGAATCCCCATCTGTAACTCCCCGACCCTCAAATTCGAGGTGCCGACGTCCTGATCATGGCCTGACCACTCAAGCAAGCTTAGACGATTCCCCGCGTCCGCCCCACCTTCGGAGGGCGAGTCGATCCAAGGATGAGTCCGCCCATTATTATTGACTTACCTTCATTTCGAACCTCACTTCTTCTGCTACGGGTTGGGAGGCGTTCTTCGCTTTGGCCAAGCCCCGCTAGCACAAGATCGCTCGTGGGAGGTGAGGTCTTATCCTCTCTTCCGTTGCATCTGTACTAAATCAGTTTGATCAGATAGTCATTGCTTATGGCCCGTAAACGATTGTGAAGTTGGTCGGTCTATCGGACGAATGTCTGTCAATGATCTATTTTACAACAGCGCAGGCCATCGACCGAGTAGCCTACAACGAGGTATGTAAACCTCTGGGATATCGGGCCAGGGAGGTATGAGACCTCCCAGTCACGCATATGATTGGCTGTCAGCCTGGGACATCAATACGGGCGCATCAGATCTTGATAGCTAGAACGGTGTACGTACTCGAGGCAACGTCAAGGAACTTGAATAAAAAACATACTCCCTCTCAGGAGGTCTCAGTAATTGACGAGGCAGCATTTGTCCAACAGATGCAGAGTGTTGTGCAGGCGTGGCGGGAGAGGAGGGTGGGGGACGCGCGACATGGAAGACCACCGACGCTGGCGCTACCGTGGCGCATCAGCGCGCAATTTTTGATGATCAAAGTGCCCAATTGGTATTGTGGCGCTTGATGCGAGATTTTAGGGTTTGCGCGAGGAGGACCCGCCATTCGTGCTCCCTCCCCTCCCTCGCTGCGCTCGGGGGGTCCCCCGAGCCGGGAGCACTCAGGCGGGCAC
>NW_006766921.1:6751-72883 GCF_000275845.1 Dichomitus squalens LYAD-421 SS1 | reverse complement strand
GGGCGTAATCGAGGAACCCAAAGGTGTAGTGTGATGCGTGACCATCTACGAGGAGGAGGCGACGTCTCCCTGCAGCTTTCTCCTTCGTGTGCTTGTCGAAGTGTTTGATCCACTCAATCCCGATCTCGCCATCTACATAGCCCTTTGGCGAATGACCAAGGCTTTGCTGTGTTAGCATGGCATAGAAAAATGATAGTTATCTCACTTACACGGCCTTGAGCGGGTTGTTCTGCTTCCACTTCGTGTGAAAGGCCTGTCCCTTGAAGATTACGGCAGGCGGAATCGAGGTACCATCGGCGCAGATCGTAACAACGACAGTGATGTTCTCTCGCTCACCACTGCGTTGTTGGTACTGGACCTTCTGTCCGGCAGGTCCGAGTACTCTCTCCTTCAAGCCGACACCCTCCTGGATCCCAGTCTCGTCCATACCGTAGATACAGTCTGGGCTGATCTCCTCCTCACCCTCCTCGCCCTTGATTGTCTTTTCAAGGAGATCGAAGTATGCTTTATGAGTGTGGGGATTGACTGCACGTGCGCGGGAGCTATCGAGAGAATGGGACCAGTACGGCTTCAGTTTCTCTGAATGGCGCTCAACGAACCGCGTTGTCCATTCCTGACCCACGCCATCTTCAGGGAAGCCTGATGCTTCTCGCGCCCAACATATCCGGTTGACATGCTCCCGCAAACGTCGGTGATTGAGCGGGAACCCTCGGAGCGCGGCGTTGATAGCGAAGTCGATGACTTCCTCCTCCTCATCCGCCTGTAGCCACCTCTTCTCTGCGTTGAAGTCTCGGATGCTGGGCTTGCCGCTGGCTCGATTAGAGACGGAGCTTTTTGGCAGCTTGATGGACGTTCCGGTCTTCTTGTAGCACTCCTTCTCCACTTCCTTGCAGATTGCTCTCACGCCCTTCAGCTTCTTCTTCCCAGACTGTTGCTCTTCTGTGTACCGGTTGGCTGCGATGGTGACCCATTCTTCCTGAAATTCGGCATCGATCTGAGCCTTCTTTGTCTTGGATAGTGCGCGACGACCAGGCATGGTGGATGGTGAAGTAGGGCAATGATATCTGATTAATCGGTCTACGCTGCTAGAGCGCTTGTCCAGTCCGAGCGGACGTTCAGTACGGCCAAACCAGATTAAGAAGGCGTGACTGAGCGCTTACTTCGGCAAATGTCTCCTCGAGTCGCTCGTAAGATCGCGACATCGGTGAGCACATTTTGAGCCCGATAAGCATATAAATTCCAGCGGTGTCATTTGAGGATACCACTTGACATATCTTGTCAATCTGGAGAGACGGCAGCAGCGACTTCGCTTATGAAAGCCAAAACAACCCAAAAATGGCAGATCTCAGGTGAAGATGACAACTTATATTATTGTGCAGACAACGGGGAGACACGAAAATCAAGATCTAGTGTATTATATGCTGTAGGATGACATTGAGATACATGGAATTGAAGAGGAAGTCAAGGGGAGCGCAGGATTGAGGGAGCGTCCGAGGGACCCATGGGTGTCCGAAGGACCGGTTAAAGACTGTAGACAAAGAACGGAGAGTTTTCCAATCAAGGAGAGGGCCGGCAGGACGTCGGTGGCAGAGAAGGAATGATGCTAAAAGGACGAGTGCAGATGAGGCGTCATGCACGGCGGTCGAGATCACCAGAGACTCGACAAGCCTCGCTCAGGTTCCCAATTTGGCACGCTTGTGATTCTCGCCCAGCTGACGTGAGCCGCTACTTTGGGACATCAGTACCCACTCTGTCACTCAACGCCAGCACAATATGTAAGTCTCGCACTATGAGCCTTGAGGCCTGTGCCGCGCGTGCCCCTTCAAAGCACAATCAAGCAGCATCATGTCCTCCCGAAGGCTACTAGCAGAGGTTTTTCGCAACCGGGGCCTACAACTGGGGCTCACAACCGGATTAGATCTACCGAAGCTCTGCACTGGCGTTGTCAGTGGTTCAGTAAATGAGCTCTCAACCACGCTACATTGCACTGGCTTTCCAGGTGACGAACCATGCTTGGGAAGTGCTGACAATGGGGACTACCAAACCACCACTCTTGAAACGCCTGCTGAACGCGGACATGAAGTTCCTCGAGGGGCACTCGCTCTTCTGCCAGGCACGAAGGTCACGGGGTGTGCGTATGAGGTCCAGAGGGGCAAGGTGCGTTCGTGGTTTGGACTACGACGCCTTGGGGCTGTCGTGTCTGCATCGCATGGTAGCGGGGCGGCTGCCGAGTGCGAGATCTGTCACATCAATAGCCTCGACAGGACTAGAGAACATACCTCTCTATCCTTCCGGCGCCGCGCTGACCCCGTGTTCGTTCACATATAAGACAGAATTTTAAACGTATCCTCTCGGTGGAATCGAACGATATTCGATCGAGTGTGAGTCCAGTCGCTCAATTCTGAAGAGACTTTACTCAGTCCGAGAACTTACAGCACACTGTGCAATTCGTGGTGTCTATGCCGTTATCGTAGTTGAGATCCAAGAATCTGGGCTCGGTGCCAGCAGTTATACTTGAACATGTGATTGGTCGTTTGTCTTGTCCTCAAAAGCTCAGTCTAAACGATACGAGTCCAATAGTTTCCTTGTGATTCACTTTTTTTGTACTGTAAGGCAGGAACACAGTGGACTCGGGCTTTTCTCTTTTCTGCTATCCCGACTGACATCGGCCTCGTAGACACCTCCACAAACAACCTGGCGTACATCACCGCCTCGACCCGTCCAGCCCTGCTACAATCCCCAACCAGCCCTCGGCCCCGGCCGAAGGCCTGAGGGCTGGTTGGAAATGTGCGCACGACTCGGACATAACCTCGGTACCAGACTCCAAATCAATGGGACTGGCGAGCGGCGCCACGGCTAGCGTACTGCGCAAAGCGACCACGAGCTGAGAGCTAGCGTCAGCCATCGAAGTCGCTGGAACGGGATAGCGATGAGGGCGCTCACCGAATGCATCCCTCTAGGCGCTGCCGCGACGTCTCGCGGCATCTGGGCTCCATGCCCGGAGGGATGAACACTGTTGCTCGAGAACGCCATGGACGCGTCTTCATGCCGTCCTTGCAATTTGCTGAGGACGTGCATATATGGCGTCGTACGTGCCGTTTTGTTGCCGAATTGGCCCTCTGCAGCTGCGGTCAGCTCACTAGCCTGATACGACCGAAGGCGAGGCAGTTCAGGACTCACCTTGATGTCCCTCCCCCAGGAAGGTCAACATCTCGAGGGCATGTAGGCGAGGTGATCCGTTCTAGCTGACCAGGAGTCGGCGGCGAATATTCCGGAGCAGGTTATCGTAATTAAGGAGGTGAAAGCGAGTTCGAAGGCGGGCGGGGACCGCCGGGCACGAATGCCCCGTCCCCGGTTCGATGATGAGTCGGGAGGACGAGTTGGATGAAACAGGAACAGAGGCATCGGAGACTATGGTGGATGTTGCTGAGAGTGAGAGATTGCTAGGCAGAAGAAGAGATATGCTGCGTTCATATATGACTGCTGGTGATCGATGCCGGATTGATGGTATGCTTTGTGGGGAGGCTCGATGGTGGTGGTTCGTGATGAGGAGTGATGGCCGTCCTGCACTACCCTTTATACCTTTGCGCACGGTGGCTGGCGAACCGCTGCTCGGTTCAGGACGAATGTCAACCACCATTCGATCACCGGCAGACTGAGCTGCCGGGCGTTCCTTCACGGGGGGCTGGGTTAGTCGCGTGCATTATGCCTTCACCGGAAGGTGATGTGGTTGTGTTTCTTGTGATCGCACCCTCCAACAACAGGCAGGTGAGGTAGGTTGGTTGAATGTGCCACACCTGGAATTGTTTCCCGGCCGCGGCTGGTCTAGACTGATGAACCTCTCGATTGTCACCCTTGCAGGCTCACAAACCAGTGTTAGGCGTGACGATTGCCGGTGTCTGGGACCAGACTGTCGGGAGGCTTACCGCTGCATTCGCTCGTCGAGAGGAGTGTGGATGGTTGTTGAACTTGCAGACAAACATCATTCACACATAACTCGCATTGCGACCATCCAGTGAAGTTCTTTGTATATTCGGGTACAATAGTACAACAACATATCCCATGCGTCTGGACATCTCGTTTGGCGCATCTCCCCATCTCTCTGTCGCGAGTTTCCAACAGGATGCTTGGCGTAGTGACTGCAGAAGGATGGGAGGTCCTCTGAGGATGGGATCGGGGAGCGTCCACGACCATCGGTGCGACCATGATGCCCTCCCAGCGGAGAGGAATTGTCCAAGCAACTGTACAATGGAGCCTCAGATATTACTTCTCACAGGTGTGCGAATCATCAGCTCACGGAGTGTTTCGGGGGAGAGAAGAAGCAGCCGCCATCGTCTCCGTAGGCCGAAGGGGCAGATGAGACAAGGGGGAGCCACCGCCCAAGTCCGTCAGCCCCACCTGACATACAACCCCAAGACTCCGTGGCACCGGAAGTGCTAGAGGAGATACGCCAGGGACCATGGAGAACGATTTGGTCGGTGACTGCAATATTTCCCGCGAGTGACGGGCGACTGAGAAAACAGCCTTTGAACCGTCAAGGGAATCAGGTCGAGGCAAAAGGACAAGGATATGAACCCATGCTCACCGAGTGAACATCCTTTGCCGTCACTCATGAGAGATTTCGGCAGTTAAAATGCCCGGATGCGGCGACATTCTCGACTCGGGTGTGAGGCAGGAGTGACCTAATGACTGGACACTAATCCTTGCCGATAGACGGAGTAGTAGTAGCAGGGATGAGGCCCAACGTTTGCGTGGATGAGGATAGAGGGGGGACATCCCAACCCGCATACGAAGTCGAGATGATGAGGATAACCCACGGAGGTGCGGAGAAGATGGCGGTTGGGGGTGGAGGAGGAGTTGCGGTGCTGTGCGGGTTCTGAAACCATTGGCAGGGCTGGCTGACGGATGTGATGCCGGGCTGACCTTCACGGAGTTTGGGTCGTCAGCCGCGTGAAGATGATTCTAGTCGACGTTTGTGTGTGTTGTTCGGGGGATAGGCTGACGGAGTATGCCCGCGGCTAGCAGTTGCGCTGGCGGGCTACTATGCACGAATGTCGACTTGTCAGCCTCGTGAAGTTGAGTCTAGTCCGGCACACAGGGGGTTTACAAGGTCTGCCTGCGATCGTTTCCCTCCTGTGTCTTGGAGAGCCGAGGTGTGGCAGGTGCACCTCATCCCACGTGAATCTATAGACAGAGACGGGCTCGACTTGCTAGAAAGGCTACGACGTCTGCAAGAACCGTGTTCGCGATGAGGGAGATGACATGTGATCCAGAACAAGGACAAACCTGTGGCCAACGATCGCTCTGTGCATCTATGGAGGATCCGCACAGTGGGTACGTAGTAACACTCAGACATAGTCGCCGAGACCCAGGATAGATTGTTCGTACCTTTATATTGAAGGGACTGATAGGATGTCAAGTCCACCCTACGATATGTTGATCGGGTAGTCCTACAGGCGTCAGCGCAGTAGTATGGAGAGAAGACGTGTCAACGTCTCCCGTCGCGACGCACGTGCTCGCGTCGCCGGCACAGACTTTCGACTCACGCCTGGCATTCGATATTCAAAATTGATCCGATAAGAGCGGCGAGCGCACCCTTGCCCAGGTCCACCCTCTTGTCTCCTTCGACTGCCATCTCACAGATAGGCCCTCGCCCGCCGCCATCTCGCGACCTCCCAAAGCTATGGCAGCCACCTTGGAGCCCAAGGACGACTCGAAGACTCATCTCAAGCGTATTTCACTAGATACCGCTACGGGCACTACCCGGCTGGTCCTCAAGTGCGCGGCGGGATGAGCGGCGGGCACAAATCGAGCACCCCTACTGTCGCTTTTCGTTCGCCACGAGTGCTGCATGACCAGGCTTGTTGAGGTGATTGAACACTCGCTCTGGGTCCCGGTTTGACTCTTGCTATGGCAACGTGCTGCCGGTGGCAGACAATTAAAGCAGCGTCCCAGCAGCGTCTCAGCCGGAGGTGCGCATGCATCCACCGTAAGTCGGTCTACGTTCTGCGTCCTGAGCCTGTCGACGAATTTTTGCAGGCTTGCCGCGGTATACAGCCGTGCGTTTACCAGTGAAGCCACCTATTGGGCACTCGCCTTACTTCCTATCACATCACCGCCCGCTCAAACCTCCAAGAGCCAGGGTCTTGCACAAGCGGGGCGCACTGGGATGACCCTGAAGTAACGTACGAATGTCGAGGTGTTTCCGTCCGTCCATACTGTCACTGAAGCCTATGTCAGGGGCACTCTTCACAGCTATGTGACGATCATGCTGCAGATGGTACCGAAGAACAGCTCGAAGCAAGAATGTTGCCGAAAACCCAGCATTCAGAGGCGTCTATCCGAGCCTCTCATATGGCATCTGACACGGCCGTCCGCGCTATGATCATCCTCAATTCACCAGTGCAGTAAGGTTGTTACGCATCAGTCCCCGAATCTGTTCTCTGGTTAATAATAGGTATGCTTGATGGGCAACACAGCGCATCACGGGTGCGCGTTCGACACAGGATTCTCGAGGCCTGCAGTTCGACACTCTGGCAGCTGTCGGAGCGCTCTGCAGGCAAAAGGTATTCCATGTATGCAGCATGCCGTTTGGCCGCGATGCCGTGAAGAATTACTGCACGGCGGCGACCGAGAACCATCTTGGGAAGCTCTTGAAGGGAGTCTTCTTTCCATGGACCGTGCGCCCGTGGGACGCGCCATTAATGTGTCGCCACGCGCCATGTGTCGCAACATCCACAACCTGACTGTTTGTGTCCCGCGCGACGGATCCGATGGGCAGCGTCCGGCGCGTATGATTGGACGCATAGTCATTGTTGAGCCTTTTGGGATGCCGCTGTGCCATTGCCAAAGCGGTATGGCCGTTGCTTGTGTTGTGGTTCGAGCGGCACATCTAGCTTGTATAAAGGATGAATCCCTAATGGGTCTCATACTCCATCCTCACTCCTCTCCTCTCTCGGTCTCGTCTCTTTCTCCCTCGTTGCGATCTGGGATCGTCTCTCCGACAGAGTCTGTCGACTTGGTTCTGCATAGCGACCCGGTGTCAACCCACACTCCCTCACGCTCCTCGCACTGCGTAGATCGCCGGCTGTATAATTTTGTTTGAGCTTTTTACACGACCGATAGCACCAAGAAATCAGCACCATGCAGTACTCCCTCTTCGTCGCGCTCTCCCTATTTCTCGTCGCCGCTGCTGGACGCCCACAGCCCCTCAGCCGCCGCGCCTCGTTCACGCTGCAGAATGGCCAGGATGCGATCGCGCTCAAGTAAGTGCGAGTTATTGTAGTCAATCTTTTGTCGTACCGTTCCATGCGTCCTTGTCTCCATTGACAAGGCAATGACGCCACCGTCATGCGTTGTGGTCTCTGCTTTGACGGCGGCGTGGTTTTTGTGCATCCATTCCAGCTTCGTCTTTGTTCCAAGAATAGCCTTTACTGACGCCCATGTTCGTTTCGCCATTTTGGCTTTTAGCAACAAGTTCGCGGCTCTGGACGCGAATTCCGCGTGCCAGTCTGGCGAGGACGCGTGTGTGGACAGCAAATTCGCACAATGCGTCAACGGCAAGTTTGTTCTCCAGCAGTGCGGTGGCGGCCTCATGTGCGTACAACGCAAATTTTTACTCTCGGGCGCCTCCAGCTGATTGTGGCCGCACGATACTTCAGATGCGCCGCTCTTCCCCTCGTTAACTCCCCCGGAACGAGTATCACCTGCACGACTGCCGCTGACCGTGACGCGCGCATCGCTGCCACAGGTGCGAAGAGTGACGCACAGACCAATGCGTCCTCCGCCAAGGCCAGCGCGACCAAGTCGACCGCTGCTACCAAGACGTCCGCTGCCGCTGCCGCTGCCTCTGTATGTCTGACAGAACCATAGTCTTACTGATCAACTTACCGACGCTTTGCTGCACAGGCTACCGCGAAGGGAGGCAGCAACACCGCGTCGGGCAACAACGGCAACGACCCGCAGACCTCGCTGACTCTCCTCGACTCCGTGATCGCGAAGGGCTTCGCGCAAGACGGCCAGGCGCAGCCGGAGGCGGGCCAAGTCCCGTCTCTCACGTCCTCGAACAACTTCATCAACTTCTGCGCGACGGTGCCGGACCTGCCGCTCACGAACGGGCAGCAGATCAAGACGGGCTCGTGCAACCCCGCGCCGATGGGCGTCATCGCGGCGGCGACGAACATGCCCGCGTCCAAGTTCGTGTTCCCGAAGAACAACGGCAAGGTGGCCGCGGGCCAGAACTTCACGATCCAGATGGCGGTCAGCCACCTAGCGACGGGCAACTTCGTGAACGCGAACGACAACTACTTCGCCGCGCCGCAGCAGGTGAACGCGCAGGGCGACATCAAGGGCCACTCGCACGTCGTCATCGAGCAGCTCGCCGCGCTGGACACGACGCAGGTCACGGACCCGACCAAGTTCGTGTTCTTCAAGGGCCTGAACGACCCGGCGGAGAATGGCGTTCTGTCCACGGTCGTTGCGGGCGGTCTGCCGAAGGGCACGTACCGCCTTGCGTCGATCAACACCGCGGCGAACCACCAGCCCGCTCTTGTCGCTGTTGCGCAGCACGGAGCTCTCGATGATATGGTTTAGTGCGTACTCTTCGTCCCAACACCTTGTTATCAGTATGCTGACACCGATTTCCAGCTTCACTGTTGCATGAGCACCTCACGACTCCATGACGTTATACATTATTTGGCATATTTATTGGGGTGTAGATCACTCAGACCCAGCAGTGGCCCGCGTTTGAATGTCTAGTTTAGCCGCAGCTTTCTGCTTTCCGTCATGTAGCTATAGGTTCATGCTGTCAATGCTAGTTGATTGTCGCTCTCTTGTTACCGGATGTGCCCCTCGTGTGATCAAGTTATAGGCGAGATACAAATGTAAGCTACGTGGGCAGTATTAGTCTAATATATGACGTCTTACCTCGGAGTCATCTCAGGGCATGAACGTCGGCAGTCATAGCGGTCTAATAGACGTGACCATGACAGGCAGAAATAGCTGGTCATGGCTTGACATGTCCGCTTCGTGGCACGGAGCGACTGGCGCTGCAGAGACGGTCGAGTCATATTCGCGAACATACAAACCTCCAGTAAGCGCAGCACTTGGGAGCTAGCGCCCAGGGCTTCGCACTGCAGCCTGAGCTTTGCCGCGATGACTGAGCTCAACAGCCCACGCTCGTTCACCATCCGCGTCCCCGCGACCTCAGCCAACATCGGCCCCGGCTTCGATGTCGTCGGCCTCTCGCTCTCCCTCCACCTCACCCTCACCGTCACCATCACCCCCGCCGACGCCCCCGTGCCCCCGCAGATAACGCACTCGGGCGAGGGCGCGGACGAAGTCCCCCTCGACGCGTACAAGAACCTCACCACGCGCGTCGCGCTCTACGTCCTCCGCTGCCACGGCATCCCCACGTTCCCCTCCGCGCTCGCCATCCACTGCGCGAACGAGATCCCCTTCGGCCGCGGGCTCGGCTCGTCCGGCGCCGCCGTCGTCGCGGGCGTGCTCCTCGGCAACGAGCTCGGCCGCCTGCACCTCACGCGGGAGCGCATGCTCGACTTCGCGCTCATGGTCGAGCGGCACCCGGACAACGTCACCGCCGCGCTCGTCGGCGGCTTCGTGGGCTCGTACCTCCGCGAGCTCGACGCCGCCGCGACGGAGGCCGCGAGCGTGCCCCTCAGCGAGGTCCTCCCGGAGTACCCGCCCGACGCGGGCGAGGGGTGGGGGATGGACCCCCCGCAGCCCCCGCTGGGCATCGGGCACTACGTCCGCTTCGGGTGGTCGGGGAGCATCAAGGCACTCGCGATCATCCCGCGGTTCGAGCTGAGCACGGCCAAGGCGCGGAGCGTGCTCCCGGAGCAGTACTCCAGGAAAGATCTCGTACGCCCCGCCGTCCATCCCCTTGTTGGGTCACTCGCGTGATCATCTGCTAACTCGAAACGGCGGGCAGGTATTCAACTTGCAACGGCTGGCGGTGCTGACGACCGCCCTGGCGCAGACCCCGCCGGACCCCGAGCTCATCTACGAGGCGATGAAGGACCGCGTTCATCAGCCATACCGTAAAACTCTGGTGAGCGCGCCGTCCCTTCCACCATCTACTGCTTCTATCCTTCGCGCCCCCACCGAGTCCGTTCCCGTACTTATATTCAAACTCCCTCATGATTACAGATCCCCGGCCTACCCGAGGTGACGAACAACATCACCCCTTCCACACATCCAGGGCTCTTGGGCATCTGTCTATCTGGTGCAGGGCCAACAATCTTGGCGCTGGCCACAGGAGGCTTCGAAGCAATCGCAGAGGATGCGCGTACGATCTTCAAGGGCCATGGAATCGAGGTTGACTGGAAGGTGCTCGAGGTCGTGGGCGGTAGCGTTGTACAGCATAATCAATGAAGCCAGCGGAGATGTGTAGTACCAAGCAAGCCGCATCAAAAGTTCAGAGCATGACGAAAGCGTGACGTTCATTAGGCATTACGAAGACATGAGAGTGAAAGAAGGTATGTATGTTACGATGGGTATGCGTATGTATATGGAAGTGTAAGAGATCCGGGTCTAGCCAATATCCACCCCATCTATGCGCGCCCCGCTTAACCACCAGCAGTCAAGCAAACGGCGCGAGTCGCCACCAAGGCACTGGCGGCGGCGTCGAATGGCAAGTCGACAGTGAACATCACGTCGCTGCGGTCGCCATTGAGGTAGACCGGCAAATTGACCCTGTTCGGCGCCGTCTCCTCGGACTGCACCCATCGGACCTGCGACGGGCCAAGCCTGACAGTCTCCCCATCATTCAGAACGAGTTTGTCGGTGGCCCAGGCTGCGCCCTCTAGTACGAGACCTGAGAGGAAGCAATTAGGCACTAGCATGTACGATGGAAACAATGATGCTCACCGTCGACGATGAATGCGCCAGGGTCGTTCACCTTCTCGATGTCGAGTTCAAGCCGCAAGGTCTCCAGACTCCACTTCTTGCGGTGCGCGACTGCCTGGCGGGTGGCAGTGATGTATGCCTCTGGGAAGAACAAACCACCGAGCCAGACTTCGATGTTGGTGAGATTGTCCAGCTGAGCGATCTGGTCCAGCTGGGCAAGACGGCGCGCGAAGTTGGAGATCCACTCGGACACGCCCATCGCCTTGTGCACTTTGTAGCGGCGCCAGTGCGTTGGAATCGTGCCTAGACGGTGTCTCAATTTAGCAACAGGGAGAGACGACCGAATATGGTCAACTCACCTTTAGTGAGCGAGCTCATGAGAGTGCGCAAGTGGTTCGTCTGCTTGAGATCGCCTTCGCAGACCTTGACGACGTCCGCTAAGTCCTTGCGAACCTGCGAGAGGAGCCTGCTTCCGATGCTGCCCTCACGGAAGAACAGACGGTACAACGGGTCTGAATGCTCCGCGCTTTGCTTCTGAAGCGTCTGGAAGTTCTGTAGAAAGGAGTAAACGATATGTTCATGCTACCATAGAGGCACAACTCACCGCTGGGAGTTGCTGGAGCCATTCACGACAACGTTCGTGCAAGTTCCGCATCCATGCTGGTTGCTGCGAAGTTTGGCCCTGACTCGATGGTCCAGCAGCAGGAGTCGCTTCGTCATCATCGTCAGCCAGCATACGCATCTTACGCAGCTTGCCAAGAAGTTCGTTTCCTGATTCATTTTGAGTAAGTTCTTTCCAGATGTTAGGAAGAAGGGAACGTACCTTGAGCAATGGCAATGACGCGCTCGGCAGTGGGGGGAAGGCTGAGCCACGAAGGGGGCTCCCGATCAGGCAGCCCTTGCACCCAAGACATGAAATGCTCAAGCTTAGTGCCATCGGGGACTGTGAGCACCTGCGAGCCGGTGACGCTTGGAACTAGGTCGAAGTCGACGTTGTAGGCATGTGGAGTAAAAAGTCCGTCTACGAAGGCATCCACAATCCTCTGATCGAAATCACTGTCAACCCTACCACCATAGACGGATTGCTTGACGAGCGTGCGGATCGCATCCCAAGGAATGGCTGCAGGATCGACATTCGCACGGCCCTTAGCGACGCTGTTGAGCCAGGTATCGATCGTAGTAAACGCAGCTGCCATGTCGGAGTCGTTGAAGTCATATGTCTTGCTCCATCCGAGGGGCACGTAGCGCAGACGCTCCTGCACAACGGCGTGGAACCACGCAAGGAGGAAATATAAACGGACTTTCTCTGCGGGACCTTGCGTCAAGCGGCCCGAAGAGATGTTACGCAAAGAGTCCGAGAGGTTGGCCTTGATACCCGGAGGTGGCTCGTTCATGAGAATGCGCGATTGACGAAGGATGTTGACAGGGATGCTCGGATTCGCCTCCATGGTAAGGAACAGGCGGAAGTTTCTGTGTGGATTGAGAGTCTGCAGCTTCTTCTCCAGCTGACCAAGCCAAGATGGTGCGAGGTGGACATTCTTAAGCAGCACCCAAGAGCCTTGGCGCGCGGCCAACGCTACCGCCTGGTCCGCGAGTGTGAAACCTTCCTGCGAGCCCATGGCGACTGACGAGCAGCGAGAGCCGGAATTCTGAACCAAGTTCTCGACACGGTAACTGGCGTCGTAGCCGGGGACGGAAACGAGGGCCAGAGGAGTGGCCGGCTGGATCTCGTCCGTCACAATCTTCCCAAGGTCATAGGCAGACTCCGAGGCAATATCGATCTGGAATACCGTCCTGACAAAAGTAGCCGTAGATTGCAGAAGGCGATCTGGTCGCAAGCATTTGATGATGATCATGTTCCGGATCGCCTCAACCGCGGCTGGGAAAAATATGAGTAAGGGCGTAACGTACACCGGAAAGGAATGGACGTACGGGTGCTGGGGTCCCAAGGCGAAGGCACGGACTGCTCGGGGCTAGCCGACTCTAGGAAAGGAATCCATTCATCTTCGTGTTCCGTGAGATGTGTGAGGACAGGCTTGAACATCGGCTGCTTAGCGAATGTGACGACACGTTGTGCCTGATCGGGTGTAAGGATGGTGGTTTGGATGGCACCCGCGCCAGCGACCACACCATCGCCGCTCTCCAAGAAGAACTCAAGCTCGTCATTGATTTCTTCGACGCCGCGAAGCTTCACTTGTGCAAGAAGCATAGCAAGCATAACGTGGTCACGATGGAGCAAGGCTCGGGATGTCCTCTTGTAGACGATGACGAAAAGGTCGTTCATCAGGATGTCCCTGCGCTTGGCATAGTCAGCGACGCCTTGTAGGTTCGGGTTATGGTGGAGAATGTAGTCGAAGATGTCGAGGAAGAAGCGCAGGGAGAACTGATAGAAGTGGTTGACGAGGTTCAGTTGCTCGAGGATGAAGAATACGGCACTACAAGCCTGTGCGAGAGGAAGGTACTCGGCAGTGACTTCTTCGACTTCCTTCATGACAACGTCGGTCTCCTCGACTTTGCGAGTGATCTCGGCAGCCTCTCGTTTGAGCGTCTCCAAGGTGTTGATGACCTTGTCGTCGTCCAAGATGTTGCCTGACGATTCGTTGAGCGCCTGAAGCAGCAGCTTCTCCAGAGTACGGAGCCGAAGTCGGAATTCTCCCTGCATCTTCATGAGGTCCGTCCGTTTCCGCTCGGTGTCCGGGCGCTCGACCTTGAGCACTTGATCCAACGACTGGCTCTGCAAACTGCTTCTCGTCATTGTGAAGTTGACGAAGGTGACACGACTGCATATGTCCGGAGAGAATTCGACAGACGGGTCACGAGTGGAGAGGAACATGGTGAACGAAGGGGAGAAGTCGATGTCCTGATTACCAAGGCGGATGAGGACACGACCACCAGTACGCCGGATCTCCCTGTTGAGAACTGGATTGAGAATAGGGTCCAGATGCTCGACATCCTGAATGAGAAGGGTGTTGCCGAAACGAAGGGCGCTCTCGAGTACTTTGAGGAAAGCCTCGTCCAGGAAACTTGTGACAGTTATCTTTCGATCCCTGTACTCGTTCAGCAAGAAGGTGGTCGCCTGGCCAGTAGGATCGATGATGAGGGGGTAACGGCTGTAACGCTTGATCATGATAGCGTTCTCCGTGCATAGATTGTCGGAGGGAAGGGACTTCGACTGCCAGCTGAGACGATCGTCTGCGGTGGACAGGTACTCGGGGAGGGAGAGCTCCGCCTTGAATTTGATCCCGGCCTCGGCGAGATGAGAAGACCATTCCTGCCACATTTGCTCGCGGTATTGTTGGTCGAAGAAGCCAGCGTAGGCGAGGAAGGCGGCGGACAATAAGACGTCGCCGACAATGGTGCCCATCTCGGTATCGAAGGTGCGACTGCCATCCTCCCAACGGACCTTCTCGGAAGACAGACTCTCCAGCAATCTCATACTGCGATCCACCTTACTCTCCACGCGTTCCATTTCAGTCTTGATCGCCTCGGTCTCGCGGATGAGACCAGCATACTCCTCCTTGTACCGCTCGATACTCTTTTCAAGCTCGGCAATCATCGTCACCATCATCGCTGCCTGCTGCTTGGTTGCTTCTGCCTGATCCTCGAGAGACTGCACTTCGTTGCGAAGAGGCTCCACCTTGTCGAGGATCTCCGAGAAACGGACCTGTGCAATCGCCCATTTGACAAGAGGGCCACAAGCCTTACTAGCACGCTGCACAGTCTCGAAGTTGTAGGATGGTCGACTGAGGAAATCCCTCTTCATGAGGTCCCGAAGTTGCTTCGTCATCTGGTTCGCAGTGTCGAAGTTGACGATACGCTGGATGAAGTCGTCGCGACGGATGATTCCCTGAACCGTACGCCAACTGTCAATCTTGTGACCCAGGATGGTACAGACAGACTCCATCGCAAGCTTGACGGCTTCCGGTGGGTTAGCCATTGTACGGACTTCCTGCAGATGCTGACGCTTGATGTTGCTGACAGCGGACTGGGCGTCGAGGACAGCGGGTTCGGCGTCGGCGAGATCGGCCATGACAACTTCCCGTCGCTGTTTGATGTTCTTGTCCTGCTCCTTGAGGGCTGCCTGAATCTCGATGGACGCTGCTTTCTTCTGTTCTGCTTCCTGTTGGTCTGCGACCATCTGTTTGAGCTTGTTGTTGGCCTCCGAGTTCTTCGCTTCCAATTGTGTCCGCTTGATAGCCAAACTCTTTCGGAGCTCTTCGACCTGCTCGACGGTTTCCCGAAGTTTGTCAAGACCAACGTGCAAATGACGCTGTTGTTCCTCGAGTTCCTCGCGCTTCTCGTTGTGCAGCCGCACGTAATGGTTGATGCTAGTGTGTAGTGATGTCAGTAGTCATTAAGGGTATCAAGAACAGTAGAACGCACAAGTCGAGGTAATGCCGCGGAGTGACATAGTTGTAACGTCCTTGGCGGCGACTGAGTCGCTGATTGATGTGGTGCATCGACTCATGAACATGAACCAAGGCGTTGACGACAGCAGAGCGGTGAGTGGGCGGCATAGACAAGTCGCGGTAGGCAATGGGGAACATCGAAGGGGGATTGTATGTCTGCAGGTCTAAGTCGAGTGTGTTCGTGAATTCCAGGCCAACCTGGAAGAAGGCCTGATCGGACCAGTCACCGAACCAGTCGAGTACGCAACGGTTGAACAAGGCAGGAGAAGTGGCGGCGCGAGACGCCAAACCGTTCTCGGGAGGGTTCATCGTGAAGACGACGTGAAGGTTCTTCGCAACCTGCTGCGTGAACCAGCGGTAGAGCTCTTCGTGAGAATCGAGCATGAGACCGTCGCGCTGCGAACCTTCCTTGCAGGCAGTCATGAGTGCGGCGTGCTCGTCTCCCTCGAATAGACCTGGCACCTCGGCGTTGGCGAGGAGGGTGTTCATCCGTTCAAGGAAACCAGAGTCGAGGACATTGGACTCGTCCATTATGAAACAGATCTTCTCGCCCTTACAGCCAGCGCGGCGGAGGACCGTCCTGAGGTCCTCATCAAAATCTTCACCGGTGTACTTGTTGGAGACCTTGATTTGAAATATGCTGAGACCGTTCATCCAAGCAACGAAACGTGACAGAGTTGTCTAGATAGACGATATCAGTACGACCCACTCCCAAGTGACTCATCTACGAGCACAAACCTTTCCACTGCCAGAAACACCGATGAGGAGTAGATGGCCTTGGACTTGACGGAAGACACGATCGATACGCAGGACGTGATCCAAGACGTCGTTGAAGAGGACGAGCGGCACATCCAGTTCTTCCTCGTAGAAGACGCGTAGACGAGCCTTCGTGTATTCGCGGAGAACCTCGCGATCGACCGGGATGTAGTTCTTCGATGTCCAGTTGGAGAATAGGATGGGACGGGAAAGGGCCTCGTCACGGTTGATCGTCGGGAAGTGCTCCATAGCTGCATTGTCGATGGCCTCGTCGGTCCACCGCTTCTCTTCCTCTGTAACAAGACGATCTTGGAAGAGACGCAAAGCCTCGTGTGCCCACACACGAACCAAGCCTTCAACAGACAGGATTTCCAGGGGCCGTATAGCCTCGTAGATACCACGCACCCATCGGGTAAGCTCACGGGGGGAGTAGACGTAGTGCGCCTGGATATCGGTGGTGAAACGCTTCTGAGAAGCGAGGTAGAGAGTGACCATGGCGTCCGTGAGGGGCTCGGCATACGCGCGGAGATTTGGAACAACTTTGAGCAGCGCGCGATTGTACGTCCCGTAGATCTGCTTGAGCGAGAGCTCTCCAGGGTAATCGACCATGACCAGAGGGGCATGACGCAGGAAACGGTGGCTAAGCGGCACACGACCAGGGTCAGTGGGAGGGTTACAGGCGCCGACGAACTGAATGCGCTCGAGTTTGACCCAGGCCATGTCGCTCGTCCTCCAGTAACCACCGCATTCTACCAACTGACGGATGAAGGATATCACGCGCTGCGTCCCGTACTTATCGGTAGCTGGCAGGTTGATTTCGTCGCAGAACACCACGAGCCAGCGTCCGATCTGGGTAGGGGCGAGGATGACACCGTTCGGCGTCTTGCGGTATTCGCAATACTGCTCGAAGGTCTTAAGAATGAGTTCGGGGACAGTTGCGCTCGAAAAGTTCAGACCAACGACCTCCATATCCGGAAGTTTGCGTAGAGCGCTGAAGAGCGTCATGGTCTTTCCGGAACCAGGAGGACCACAGAGCATCAAGGGCTTGTGCTCGGACAGCCACGAGTAGAGAACCTCCTCGTGGCGGACCGTATCGACAGTGGGTACGACGACATCCGAAGCAGTTACTGCGTGAGATTCAATCTCGATGACCGGAACGCGAGATTGCCATCCGCTCCACTCTCCGTTGGCGACTTGTACGTCGAAGTCTAGAAGGGAGCCACCCGGAATGAGAGGTGGAAGGTCGACACCAGTGTGCTTACGCAAAAAGTCACCGAGCTCGGCGCGGAGCTCGAGGCGTGCATCTCCGGAGAACGCCCAGATGATGTTAACGAGAAGACGCTTGGTTACATACTGCTCGACGCGCTCGTGGCTGAGAGGGAAATCAGAGTGCTGTATGTTGTACTCGATGACGTTCCGCGCGGTCTTGTTGATGAGCGAGAACAGCGTATTAAGAGCACGGGTGACGGTGAAGTCCATGATGTGCTCGATGGTCTCTGCGTATTGGAGGGCAGACATGATGAGCTCGCCTTCGCCAAAGAAGGGTTCAAGGATGGTGGCGATCTGCTTCTGGGTAGCCAAGTGGGGAGATGCTGCGCTCTCGTTCGGATCGGTGCGACGACCAGGGAGGTCGACCGCTTCGTCGTCTTCAGCGTCCAGGGGCACCGTGGATAGCGTCTCGAGGTAGTAACGGAAGACCATGGCAGGCTCCACGACGTCCTCGCTGAACCAAATCATACCGCAGCGACTGACGGTAGCAAGCGTCGCGTACTTGAGGTGCTCAACTTCGAACATGATGCGCACGTTGGGCGGTAGATTAAGACGTTCACCGTTCGGCAATGTCAAGAGCTTGTTGTCGTCGAGAACACTGACAACTGATGGTGAGCATGATTGTCCTTAGTGATAGGGAGTAGCACAAACCTGTTCAGGTTCTCGACCCACTCAGGATCGACATCGCCGTCAAAGATGATCCAGTGCCTCTTGCCACTCTCGCCGCGAACGTCATCAACAATCTTACGCAGCGTATGCGTGAAGAGACCGTCGTTCCACTCGCGAGTCGTCGGGTCGAGCGTCCCGTACAACGCGTCCTTGTGCATCGCCTTGGGATCGATCACGTACGATACACCTTCGATACCGTCGAGGCGCTCCAGAGCGGCGAGGAGAACCTGCCAGGCATTCGTCTTGCCGCTACCAGAAGGACCAACCATCATGAGACCATGCTGGATCTTCTGGATCTGGTAGAGCTGCAGGATCTTGTTGATCCAGCGTTCGCCCTCAACGAGGCGTCGCTCGGAACAGACCTCGCCAATCTTCTGGCGGAGCGCGTCCAGGTCGACAGGAACGTAGTCGACGCCAGGGAAGACATCGGCCAAAAGACTGCATACGGAAGTCAGCTACTGTGTCACAGCACATCGAAGCAACATACCTCGTCAACAACGGGACATCATCTGCGACGAGCTTAGGCACGATGGTCTCGGTGACACTCTGGATCAAGATAACCTGCTCAGAAGCAGCGTCCGAGAGGCCAGCAGCGTCGGCACCCTCGTGCGTAGCTGCAAGCAGGCGCTCTCGCTTCAGGATACCAGCAGACGCCAAAACAGCCTTAAGAGCACGTAGACCGAAGTCGTAGTGAGGCTGAGGAGACAGTTGCTCGTCGCACAGGTTGAAGAAGGGAACGATCTTCGAGGCAAGCGACTCTGCGGTACGGAAACCTTGCGAGAACAGCATGACCTGAGCGATGAGCTCCCGGTCGGGCCTCGTCATAGCCATGGGACGGAAAAGCTTCGTCAAATTGGGCGGGAGTTGCGAACGGCCGGCGTAGTTGGGGTTGGTCGTGATGAAGATACCCATGTTCTTGTTAAGCTTGACGTTCTTGCCGACGAGCTCGATCTCTGTATTCGGATTCTTTACAAGCGTCGCGAGGCCCTGCTGGATGCTCTGAACTTGCTGCGAGACGGCCGACAAGATACGCTCCTCCAGACGGTTGAACTCGTCGAAGCACCCCCACGCTCCTACTTGACAAAGACCAACGAAGATACGACCCATAGCCTGAAAGTCGAAAGTCTCGTCGCAACAGAAGACAAGGACGAACCGACCAAGTTGGACGCCGAGAGCCTTGACGGACTCGGTCTTACCTATAAGTTTATGAGCGCCGTCTGATTGTTGTCAGTCGAGCTACAAGACATACCAGTTCCAGCGGGACCAAAGGGAGCACCACCGAGCTGGTTGTCCAAGGCTTGTGTGAGGGTGAGGTAGCACCTGTCCGTGAGCGGCGTCTGCACTAGGCGATCGGGAACACCGAGGTACTCCCATCCGTAAGGGAAGGAAGCATCCGCGACTCGGATGGCGAGCCTCTCGAGGGGGTTCTCAATGCTCCTGTTGAGGTAGAAGCGCATCTGGTACAACCAGGTGAAGGCACGGTTGTCGGACACGTTCTGCTGAATCAACTGGCGCGTAACATCACGCTGGTGGACGAGCTCAGTGATGAGGTGCTCGCACTTGCGACGCGTCACAGGAGTGAGCTCCGTCAACACGACGTCGGCGAGAAGGTCGAGACCCTGGCGGACCGTATCGAGAGGACCCTCCAAGGACTGCGAGCTCTCCAGAGTACTCTCGATAGAGGCGGTCCAAGCAACTTGAACAGCGAGCGTGACCAGCTGAGCGGGATACTTCTCGAGCCACGCCATGAACTGATCCTTAGGGAGGGGCGTGACGCTGCCGTAGAAAGATTGGAGTTCCCCAACGGCGTCGCATAGAAGCTCGGCAAGCGATACCCGCATCTCTGCTTCTAGCTTGCTGAGCCAGTCGTTAATCTTCGGATAGTCCTTGAGCAAGATGGGGGTCTTGAACTGGACTTCTTCGCCTTCTCTAGAGGCCATACCCTGGATCTGCGTCAAGTCGTCGTCCAGCATGATGGTCGAGATACCAGCGAACATCTTTTTGAGATGCTTCATGATACGGAGAATCTCCTTGCTGTTACCGATGATCTCAAGCAAGTCTTCGTCACCAACGAAGTAGAACCGCGGGAAGGAAGCACGCTCCCGCTCCAAGTACTCTCCGAGAGCCTTCTGGATCTTGTTTAGCATCTCTGCAAGACGCTCGAGGGACTTTTGGATGCCCTGAATATTCATGACGTCGATGACGAACGGCGACTTATAGACCTTCTTCATAACGGCCAAAAACTCGGTATTGATGTTCTGGAACCGGCCGGATTCGACAGGGAGAAGGTGCTTGATGTCGGCACTTCCAGAGAAGATACCTTCGAGGTACACCCATTGTCGCTGAACGTCGATCCATACATCTTGAAACAAAGGTCAATAACCATATTCGCAGGCGCACCAGTATCAGAGGTCAGTAACGCACCGAAGAGTACATGTATACGGTTCAATTTCTCCTCCCAGGACCCAGCCTCTTCCTCGAATACTATACAGATGATGAGAGAACGTTGTGCAAAGTCAAGATAACCCATTCTCACCCTTGTAGTAAGGTGACAGCTTCATCGCCGTCAGCGAGTTCAAGTTCTCGCTGCACTTGTTGAACAAGTCGTCCCATCCTCTGTGGCCCAGGTCAAGCTGTGTCCAAGTTAAGCTGGGAATTATGCGTACCTGATCAAACGGCACTTGTTCTGGTAGTTGACCAGGTCGAGGGTATAGTTGGTCCATGTCTCCTTGACTTGCCTGATGTACTCCTCGAGGGCCATCTACGCCACATTGAGTATATAGCTAAACCGCATGAAGGCGCGATTCTCACCTCTCCCTGTGCCTGAATGATAACCTCCTTGATCAGGTTCTCGTTCTTCCGTAGATCCATATCGTAGACGTGACCCAAGGTCATCCTACAATTACCATGAGAATTTAGACTCGTCACATACGTGGACGGCACTCACAGCGGCAAGCTGATTTGCGACGGCACCCTCAACACCTTGAACAACTGCTTCCAATGCCTATCCTTCAGTGCCTCCGACTTGAGTTCGCCAATGAGCGTGTTGGCCTTGAGTAGACCCCTCAGCACGTCCTGCACGTACTCAAACGCAGCATACTGTCGCATGCGCGTCGGCATCTCCTTCGTCGACGAGAGCAGCCCGTCCAATTGCTGCCTCAGCTTCCTCGGCTGTACCGTCGCCCACGCCATCTCCCTCAGCTCTCCGATTTGGTTCCACACTCCCGACAGCGCGGTCCAAACGGCCTTCAGGTCACGCAACTCCTCAAACACGGGCTCTAATCGTGTGTGACGAATGAGCTCCAGGTCGAGGGCCTCCTTCGCCTTGCATACGAGCTCGTAGTCATCTTGTACGCGCGTGAGCTTGCCCTCGAAGATGTTGATGGTATTCAGCGCAGTGTCGGCGCGCATGCTGCCTTGCACGGGTCGAGTCTGCTCCCATTCGGCGATGATGTCGTTAATCTTGTTCTCTACGATCTTGTCCTCCGCGACAATCTTGAGTTGGAGGCCGGCTGCGACGCAGTCAGTCGTACGCGCGTTCCTTCATCCCGCCTACGAAGGCCACACTGGGACTGATAGCACGCACCTAATTGCTCCTGGATAGAGTCGTTCTTTCTCTTGAGTATCTCATTGAAGGCACTCCACTCCCCACGCAGTTGGTCACTGTACAGCCAGTCGTCCGGGAATTGATATCGGAATCGCTCGAGCGTCTTCTCACCGCTCGCACAGACTTCGATCATGGGCCCCCATGTCTTCGTCTTGCGTTTGAGGTCTTGGACGAATGTAATGAAGGTGACCGCCGCGGCGGTAGAGGAGTTGGAGGGTGCCAACAACTACTCCTGGTGTCAATACAGCGCATACGATGGCAATGGCGACGAGGACATACCTCCATGTTGTTGACACACTGGTTGGGGACAAGTTTAGCAAGGCGCGACGCGTCGCTACAGGAGCTCTTCGGCAAATTCCGATGCGTCCTTGGCGGACCCGCGCCAAACTCGCGCCTCTTGTCCAGAGCCTCTATCCCCTCCTCTCATCCCATTCAAAACCCTTTCGTTACGCTTTCTCGACGCACATAGCCCATCATGTCAAACCGTCAGCAGAGGGTGATGGTTCAGCCCATCGTGAGTGATATCTTACCTCATCGTGTGTGCGTATCCCTTCAACCCGCTCCTCCAGAACGTGATCTTCAAGAACTTGCAGCAGGCACGTTTCTCGTCGCACTCAAAGGGCCAAGCTAACTCTTCCCTTCAGAGAACAAAAGTTGTGATCTGGCTGTACGACAACATCGAGATGCGTATCGAGGGGACTATCATTGTGCGTGTCCAGAATGCACCTTCACGCACTCCGCGTTGAACTCCAGTATGAACGAAGGCGACAGCTTCTTCATTGCACATGTCTTACTGCGCGCGATGAGTGTTTCCGTCCGACCTCTATCATCTCTCGGTGCTATATATATTGCCGAACGTCAGGCTGACGCGTTTCGTCACAGGGTTTCGATGAGTTCATGAACGTTGTGATAGACGATGCGGCGGAAGTGTATGTGAAGGACGCGAAGCCCAGGAGAGAACTCGGTACGTCGTAATTCCAATCTGCCCCGCACACATGACTGAAGCTTTTTTTGACTATCAGGCCGCATTCTGCTAAAAGGTGACAACATCACGCTCATCCAGCAAGTGGTTTGAGCAGGAGGTCCTTTCTTGTACTGTCTAAAAGTGGCGTCTTGCGCACCTGTTGTACGTTCCTTGCTGTGATATTACTCTTGACGCCACGCTATCGATTGCACCCTGGATCCACATTCGAGTCCCATGATACCGAACAGAGGATTGTGAATAGAAAGCGATTATCATAGATTGTACACAGGCAAGAGAGAGGTGAGGTTCAAAGACTGTCGACAGAGAGGGCACTCGGCCTGCGCAACACGCGGTATCAGCAAGCTGACGGAGGTCATCGAATGCTCGGGCGCCCACCTTCTCCCGACCCCACCCTACGATGCAGTTCCAGCAGAATAAATGTCCGCAATCCGTAGCGCAACTCGCTGTCCGCTCCTCCAGGCACAGCGTACAATTCCTCCCCGCACGCACGTCTGGTGGTATCTTCGAAACGTCCAATATTGTTCGCTCGTCTTCTTCTGCAGGCAGCGGTGGCGCGTCCTCTAGATGTGCGGCAGCCTCAAGCATGTTGGCGACTCGGCGGTCGTCAATGAAGATGTCATCATCGCCGTCGACTATCCGCTTGCCCTTCTCGTCTCCTAACTCGGCCTTCGGGGAACGCGAACGGAGATAACTCAATGCTCGGTGCAGGAGCCGCACACCGAGTAATATCCCAAGGAGAGCGTATGACGGTGGTCGGGCATTAGGATTCTCCGGGACTGTAGAGATCTATAATCGTAGTGAGTAAGCGTCAGGACTGAAAGCGAGCCGACATGGACGCACGTATTTGATGCCAAGAAGACGTTTCACGATGCTATAATATGTTCCTCGCAGGTAGAATATTGCCAGGTTGATCTCTGAAAGCACTTCCATCACGGTCGGGACCTTGCGGAGAGTTGCGCCAACCAATGAAGTTTGTGAGAGTGAAGAGCCCCATCTTGACAGCAAATACGAAGGAAGTGTAGGGAGTAGGATAAGCGCAGCTCTTAGACGGGGTGAAAGTCGACGTCGTTCGTGGGAGGAATGTAGCCAGATATCGGTATACTCCTCCCCCAACGTCTGCGAGCCTGTACCAAAGATGAGCCGCTGGTGCAGGTGCAGACCTGACGCACTCACCAAGCCCGATAGTCAGACCATAGTAAAGTGCGTTTGCAGCGAAGTCGATCTCCTTGTCCCAGCGCGTGAGCCACCTCGTCCCTAGCACATCCTCAGCCAACAACTCGCCCTGTTCTCAAGAAACAACCCACCTAGCCATGAACGGAGAACGTTCTCTGCCTGCTCCCTTAAGGCAAACACCTGGAATAAGTCCCGCTGATTCGAGCGAACTGTCGGCGCGCGTGAAGTCAGCACAAGCCCCCCGGCTTTAGCGCTTCTTTCTCTCACGTACTGATTTGGGCCTGCTGAGCATGAGGAAACGTCGGAGGATTCCCAGACATTGCGACAGGATGTTACCGGTAGATGATGAGGGGCTTCGGGGCGTGTCGCCCGCAGTGTGGGGGAGAGTGATCGGCGTCCGGAAGAGAGCGACCCATGGGCGTTCCGAGGTCCCGACGCGCCTTGCGGACAACCTTCACGACGTCAGATCTGCTCTCGTCGCCACATCTTTGCCCCACATAACCTTACCTTGCCATCTAATCCCAAAACGCAATGCCTCCTGCAGCGATTCCCCAACAGCAAGGGATGACGGTTTGGCAGAAATGTACGTCACCACGCTCTTTCCGTGCGACAGACCTTGCATGCTGAACGTGCTTGTTTCCTCTAGTGAAGTATGTTGAATTGTGTGCGTGGTCGCTACGAAACATTGTCTAATTGCCAAATAGGATGGGTGCTGCCATGGGCGCAGGCGTTGGTCTCACAATGGGCTTCATATTCGGAGGCCTGAGCATTCTCCGGTACGTCAATGCTACTCCACGTTTTCGCCGCCATACTCACATCCTCAAGGGGAGGCGCAGGGCCTCGTGGTGTGCTCCCGACGTTGTCGCAATACATGCTGGGTAGTGCTGCGACATTCTCGTTCTTCCTTGCTATCGGCTCTGTACGTGTGTAGCCACCGCTCCACTTTAGCCTTACTGAAACATTTTCGCACAGGTGATCCGCAATGATGGAGAGCTGCCCCCACATCTTGAAGCGGCGCGTCTTCAGCTTGCTTCACCTGTGATGCGAACAAGGAGCGAGGGCCTAGCAGATATGAGACTGCGCTGGGCAATGGAGAATGCTCAGAAGCCAGATTCGCGGTGATGCTCCTTCTCTTCTCCGCTCACGCCCTCAATTCGGCATATCTTGTGTGTGGCATTCACCTAGCACATGTAAGGAGCAAACGACACCCACGTTCACGTGTCAGCTAGGAGATGCAATCAACCCGCCTTCTGCATTGGATGTCAGAACGAGCCAACCCAACTCATCGCTATACGAACGCATGCGAATGAAGATCTCGTCCTGCGATTTGGGGCGATGTAAGATGCAGGTCTGGACGTCAACATTCCAGTGTCACAGTCCGCGTCGCATCTCAACCTCCTTATACCATGTCGACGTCTAGACGAAGCTGTGGTAGATGGTCCAGGCAGAGGGCGATTGGCTTTCTGTCGACTCCAAGTTTTGTTAGGCTTAGGCAAAGTACACTGAAGCACTTCCAGCTGTTTGCGTTCATCCGAGGCCCCTACACCACTGGCACCTGTTAGCAGGACTGGCCAGCCAATGAACCTTCGGCAGTACCCATATTCCACCCTCAAGCTCCAACCGATTACCTCTTTGACCTACCGGGTTCTGGAGCGGCCATCATACTTCGAAAGCTCGTGTAGGAAACTCGTATCAATTGTGGAACTCTCAGATCGGACCTGCACATCGTATTCATCACATCTCTTCGATCTCGACGACGACGACAACGGCGACGGCCAACAGCTAAACTAACAGGAGAACCAGGTGGATGAACGCTGCAACAGATGTTTCAAGAGTAAAGACCGAGTCCTCTTCCCGCTGACCGTGATCAATGACTATAGCTCAAACTCTTCTCTTACAGGCGAATCAGCTGGATGCAAGATATGCGAAGGCGTGGGCGAAGCCCGCGATGGCCGAGAAGGTGTTAACGGTCTCGCATCCACACCCGAAATTAGTTCACTGATGAATATACTTCGCTACACTGGGATGACCTGTCGAAAATGTAGCGCTTTGAGAATCCTTAGAGAGCCATCACTGCTTGGAGGCGTCCCTTTGCCGCGCTTCCAGTTGGAGACTTAAGTCCAGCCGAGCAGAAGCAGAGGAAGGAGTATGCGGCAAAGTTCCGCACCACAGTCGCGAAGGTAGAAGGCCGCCGAACCAATTGCGAGTCTCCATCGGGTGCCCATTCTCGAGGCTTACATCAAGAGCCTACGGACTAACGGCCCACCCCTTCTCGAAAACATCTTGAAAGACGCAGATGACCTTCTGCGAGACCTTGGATCCATACTGGCTCGACCACATATTCCGGATGTAGCTTTTTGGTATTTCTCTAGATATTCCGCCGGCCAGGCATACGCGTAAGTCGGTCCATTTGTTTCACCTTCACCAAGTGAGTCCGACTCACGATTCTCTTGCAGTGCGCGAGGGTTCTACCACCACACTACACTGGAGTGGCACTGAGTAAGCAGACGAACATCCTTCCTGAAGTCGCCGAGCTTTACACGAGGGCGTCGCAAGTCAGGGCCGTTGATTACTTCCCTGCTGATGACAAGCACCATACATGTAAGTCTTACAATGCAGTAGTGCGATGCGTCTTGTACCGTTATGAATGTCCCCGAACAGTATTCGCATCGCTTTTTCAATCTGATTATTGATGTTGGCGCGGCAGCTGGACAGCTCCTGACTATGCTGGGTGCGCGGAGGGATTTCATGCCATCCATGACGCGCATCTACAAGTCCACCTCTGTGACGTCAAGCGGAGACCGCGACGAAGGGTCGATGTCACTTGTGGTCAAACTCCGGCGTAGCATGTCGTTAAGAGAATTTTATCGAACTGAAGTGCAATATTGGTCGCCGATGACATACTACGGTGTGTTTATTACCCATTAGAGCCAGTTGCTTGCGGCGTCGTGTCGTAATCGCACCTTCGAATATCCAGTGGCCCGGGTTGAGCGCTTGAGCTAGCCCCTCGATGCATGGTCCCTGAACGGCAATCACGAATACAGCAGTTAAAGCGGCAACGACCGAAATCGCCAGAGGCTTCGCCCTTTGCAGAAGGTGCACGTTCTTGTCGGGAGCTGACCAGGTCCTCGTGTTTGCAGGGTCCGTGTAAGAAGCGAGACGGCGACGAGCGATATAATTTTGCGCACCACGACTCCTTGCTGCGGCGACACGTCTTTTGACTATCTACCATCATGTCCACCTCGAAAGAGCAAGCAGAACGTCTTAAGGCGGAGGGCAACGCGCTCTTTGCCGAGAACGACTTCGCCGGCGCTTACAAGAAATACACTGAAGCCATTCAGCAAGACGACAAGAACGCTGTTTTGTACTGCAACCGTGCTGCCTGCGCTTTTGGTCTGAATAGGTACGGTAGTGACTCATGAAAGATATCCTTGTACTGAACTGTTCGGGTTAGGTACTTGGACTCGTGTACGGATGCTACCAAGGTTAGTTTAGGAACGTGCATCGCAGAGACTGCCACATTGACTCGTTACGTCGCTCATTGCAGGCGACAGAGCTCAACCAGGGGTACGCCAAAGCGTGGAGCCGCTTGGCACAAGCACAAATGGTAAGTCGATATGGGCTCGGTCTACGAGCTTTCGCACAGTAGTATGTTATGCTGATTATGGTCCTCACCAGAGCCTCAACAGACCGGATCAAGCCGTCAACGCGTGGAAACGCGCGGTCGCCGCACTACCCGTCGAGAACATGACGGCTGCTGAGAAGAAGCAGAGGGAAAGCTACACTGCCGAGCTCGCCACTGTTCAGGCTAAGCTAGTAGATCTCGAGGCCAATCCCAGGGAGCCTAAGGAGTATGTCAGGACGCGTGCATCGGATCGGCTCCCCTGGGATCGCGCGGTTACCCTAATCCCCGGGCTTCAGGCTAGCCGACAATGGAACAGTAGCGTAAAGCGGTTCCGCTTGTTCATGTGGTTATTACTCGAGCTGACGCTTTCAACCTCGTGTCAGGCCTATGTCATCACAAAGGCGTATTTCGTCAGTCTCTCTCATTGTCCTCTCGATACGATATTCTTACTAGTGTGCGCAGGAATGGCAGCAAGCAGTTGAGCATATGAAGTTGGGAAAAGATGTGCGGACTCCGAATGGTTTACCAGGCTACTTTGGGAAATTAGGGGTAAGTTCAGCGTCCACAGTTAGCACAGCAAATCTTTCAACATCATTGCGTTCAGGTTATCGCCGGACTCTCCAATGCATTACTTTCCGACGAACGCGTATTCCACATAGCCGATGCCGACTTCATTGAGCGCTACAACAAGCAGCGTAAGCAACCGGGATCTGTCACGGATACTGAGCAGCTCACGCAGTTCACCTTAGTTATGTTCGAATTGACACAGACGAGAGCCTGGGGCGATAGGGGGGCTAGGCAAATCATGGAGCAAATCCCTGGCAGGCTGAGGAGCGAGGGTTGGGACTCTGTCCGTCCAGCGATCGCCGTCACTGTTCGGTGAGTGACACGAGCTCTAGTTTGGTGTCTCCGAATGAACGAGGTGACTTTGACAGAGCCTGGATTATGCGCGCTTTTATGGAGGAGAAGCTCAAGAACAGCATCGAGGCCGCCCTAGAGTTCTATACGTCTGCATTGGATCTTCTCCAATGGGGAAAGGAACTCTGGAAGGATGTTCCTTTTGAGGACAAAGGCGCCGTCTTCCGGCCCACCTTCATTCGGGGTATCAAATGCCTACGCCTCGACGCTTTCATGGCTGTAATTTATCCCCCCAATTAACGTCACGCGATGATTCTCATGCAGTTGCGCCCAGGCGTACTCCAAACACCCCGGCGAGAACTCGAAATACTCCCTCAATGAGTTGCTTGCCAGCGCTGAGGATCTTCTCGCAGAACTCCAAGACATCCCCGAGCAACCGGGACCAGACATGGAAGACTCCGCCTTCTTCTTATCGTTCTTCCGGTACCCTCTTGGTCAAGCACATGCGTACGTGTACCGTTCTCTTCCAGAGGATTCCCCCACTCACTGCAGCGCGTACCTAGCATGCGCGGCTTCTACTATCACCACACCGGGATCTTGAAACGGAAGAAGGAAGGTATCTGCGAAGAACTGATGAACCATTATATGCAATCCTCGCAAGCATACCTCAAGGCTGCAAGCTACTTTCCCATTGACGATGAAAAGCATGCCGGTAGGTGGAATCCCACTTGTTGCCAAAAAGGGTTGTCAGCCATCTCACTCTTCCTCATGCAGGGTTCCTCCATACCGCATTCGACGTACAGTTCGACGTTGGCGGACCAGTGAACTACCTGCTCATGATTTTGGACAAGCTGAACGACGCGATCCCTCGCATGAAGCCAATCTGGGAGTACGGAGCAGACGCGCAGTATGGTGCGCATGCTGCGTTTGCGACCGATCTGAAGTTCCGGGAGAAGCTGTCGCGCGCTGCTGAAGGGGTGTCGGAGGAGGAACGCGGCCGTATGTGCATGAGGCGCGACTGAGTCGTTAGGTGAGCTGCCACCTAAGCAATGTGTGGGTCGCTGGTCACACGGTACCTCGAACAATGCTTCTGATAAAGTATCTGCAGTGGATGCGCTTTCGAAATCATCATGATCATCAAGCTATCGCAACGTCCTCCATGTCATTTGGAGTTACAGAGGAGAAAATGAAGCTGTCATGCTTTCAAAGTCGTACTCAGTCCTGAAGGTCAATGTACAACATTTGGCTTAGAGTATTGAATTGTTTGACGCGAGTGCTTGATCACTACACTGATGCCGCGCTATCGGGCTTCATGACATGTTCAGAAGATACAGTATACGCAAGCAGCCGAGGGATCAATGCATCATTCGGGAAGGCCTTGCGCATTCAACTGTTACGAAGAGATTCGATTCGCATGGGTGCGTGCATAACCTTCATCCCGTTGTTTCAGTACTACCTGTAAGTGAATTGTCCACAAAACCACATCACTTCCAACGCGAGACGTCGCACAGTAAACCTATCAAAATCCAGACATCGGCTACACCATCCGCCGGGCATCGGACGATGCTTCCGCGTTGGCCATCGTGGTGAGGTATGAAACCTCTTCATCTTGGGTTTGCGAGCTCTGACCAGGACCATTGCTGCTTTCTCCGTCTGCCTGATCCGAGCGAGCCGCCTTGCACCCCCTTCCGCTAGGCACTTCTAGGCGACCTAGCTCGTACTCGGAGTCATCCACTCCAGGACGCCCATCCACATCCACGTCTTCGCATTTGACGTCTCCTCGAGCACGGCCGTCTCCTTCGATGCCACTACCCTGAGCACCTGAGGCCTGTCGCTCTTCTTCTGATAGCAGTTCGGGTGTTGGGGGGGCTGTAGCAGGTGCATACTTGAGAACGTCAACGTGTAGGAAGTAATGCGACGTCGCTGAAAGCTGCAGATAGAGCTCCAGAATCATTGGATCTGGTTCTGACGAGCTGAACGCGACCCGTCTAGCACTGAGTGTTTCGTCCCATCCGAACGCACAGTTATCGAACCAAGTGACTGTGTACGACTCAACTTCCTGCTTCTGCCTTTCGAGGGGTCCAGGCATGTACAGCGTTGCGATGGCATCGATGGTGAACGACCAGCCACCATGCGCCAGATGATGGTTGAAATCGATGATGACGGTGAGATCGGGGGTGGTTAGTGTGAGGCGGTGCGTGGCCGGATTCTCCTCATTGGGACCTCGGAAATCCGTCACTGTGTAGCCTCGGGCTTGGAGAGTGGCAAAGGTGATCTTGGGAAGGATGAGACTTATCGCCTTGTGTGGCCGACGAAGCTGATCAATGTATTCCAGTGGCTCATGGGGCCACTGCCAGCGGCGGGTGGGATGGGATACGTACACCGTCTTTAGCTCAACATGCGGAAGACAGCGCTCGATGGTAGCCGGTGACAGGTAGAAGACATCGGGCTCATTCGTATCATGCTCCGGTCCTCGCTTAATCAGGACATTTCCTGGGAACAAATACTCGACGCGAGACGCAGAGGGAGGAATGCAGCAGACCCGCCCTAGAAGATGATCAGGGCGGTGATTGTGCTCGCACGCGAGAATAGCCAGGAACCAATGGGATGCTGGTATGTTGACGGGGTACCGTGTCGCTTTCTGAGGAAGATACAGCGAGAGTGGTATCAGTGGGAACTGGGTGCGGATCCCAAGCGGAGTGAATGTGTATTCTGGGGCAAAGGCCTGACGGGACATCTGGAGGCGCTGGATCAGATCGTGGTGACCAACTGTTCCGATTTTTTCGCCTTCCACGAAGGAGGAAGGAGTTTCTGAGAGAAGTGAAAATAGCCTAGGAGGGTGTTTGTCGATCCAAAACCGTGGAGTGTCGCAGGAAAAGGTGAGACCTTGTGTGTCAGCCGTGAGCTCGGGGCCCTCATACACGTGTTTCCACGCAAAGAGGCTCTGGTCCGGAATCCGCCGCATGATCTCCTCCTGCAGTCGCCGGAAGGCCCGGTCACCTTCCCCATAGAGAGTGGGCAGGTTGATGTCAAAAATCCCCAGCAGTGAATATGCTTGATCTTCCACCCTCGTCGTCTTTCTGGAGGCAGCCCACGAGAGCCGCTGGGCGACGCTGAACTGGTCGAGCGACACCAGCTGCAATAGAGCATCATACGGGATATTTGTGATCTCCTCGACAACGTCGCACAATGTGTGCTTCGTCCCGATGACCTTCCAATCTTCGGAGAGAAAGATGACCTCGCGAGACGCAAGGAGCTCCTGCAGCGTCCATCCGCGAGTAAACCACGAGCTGCTTCGGAAGCGGGAGCCAATTTTCCTATGGTCTGCTTTGGTTGGCACGTCCCAAAGGAATGCGTAACAGACGTCCGCTCGAGCATACCAGGCATACATCGAGTTGATCGCCTCGGAGAGTTCCGAGCTACTCGATTTATCGATGCAGCAGGAGTCTATCCAGATGTACCGGTAACCAGCACGGCGGGCCACCCTACACGCCTCTCGGATCTTCGGTGAAAGCTCGAGCTCATACCAAATGGAATCGATGGGCCACTGGGAGTGGTCGTCTGAAGACGCCAGAGACTGGTCTAGATCAAACGACGGTCGAAGCGGGAGGGCAGGAATATGGTTCTCGCGGGAGCCGTTCCGGCTTGCAACAGGCTCTGCGGACGGACTCGATAATGATATAGGGCGGAAGCGACTGTTTGTCACTGAGCAAAAAGCCACAAGGGTAAAGGGTGGGGATCACGAACCGTGAAATCCGCTTCAATGTCTGGCCAAATGGTAGGCACGATTTCCCGAGATCAGGAGATCGACGCGCAGCCGCTGTAAGCGGGGGAGAGGTTACCAGAGGGGCTCGCTTGTCACTAGGTGTTAACACGTCCTGCCAGTGGGGACGCCGGATGTTCCGGGAGTACTGCTCCTGAATCTCCTTCACCTGCTCATGGGTTTGCTCTCCATCGCGGTTCCACGTGTGTGACAGGATGGCGTATACCGTTTTCCCGTCGTGCGGGTCCTTATCGACAAACTGTCCTGTTTCTGTATCTAGGAGGCGCATCTCGGGATGTTCTTCGAGAGCTGCTAAACAGTCATGGCCCGCAACGATCAGTACCTCACTAGCTATAAACTTGGTGACTCATTGATTACAGACCAGTGGATGCCGCACAGTCAGTTGGACGCTGGACAACGGTTGGCAGTTGCTACAACATATGTTCCACTCACTACTACCAGCGAATGCTGTCTTTCTCCCGCCAACAACACATGCCCGGCCCAGCCCGGCGAATGCCGCCCAAAACTTCCCATCCATATAAACCGCCCGCCGTTCGACCGCCCTCGCCCCAGACACGTCCTCCTCATCCCTCCTCGTCGCTCTCTACTGCTCTCTCCGACGGTCGAGGTCGCGATCGGATGCTTTCCCCCTCCAGGAAGGGCCCGCCTTTGCGCGGGCCCGAGGCCGTCGAGGGGGTGGTTTGCCGTGTCAGAGCGAGGCGGCCGCCGTACACATGGGGCCCCCCTCCTGTTGGGAAGTCAGCTCCTCTTCCCTGCACCAGTGGGAATGCAGAGCCTAGACGGCATGAGACAACAACCTTCTGGTTTCAATTTTGGGTTGACTTCAGATACCTGTGCAGCATCCTCGTCATAGCTGTTGTGTTGCACCGAGCGCACGGTGACAGCGGCGTTGTAGTTTGATGTATCGTATCGCGAGAACTCGACTGTTACAATGCGATATACCGACGAACATATACGAAATGTAAATGACGCGAGAGGGAAAGAACGAATCAAAAGAAACGCATACGGGGATTTCGACAGGAACTCAACAGCGGATTAAAAGCCGTACGTAGCGTCTACTATTACACTAATAATGTACCGTTCTCGGACGCCCCGACACCACCTCACCTCGGCGCAGCGTACCCTCCATAATACGCGCCGTACTGAGGAGCAGCGGTAGGCGTCGTCGGGGACGGCGTCCCCGGGGCGGAGGCCGCGCCAACAGCCGCCCGCATGTGCGGCGGCAGCGGAGGAGCGTACCCTGTCGCCGGCGCCGGCGTCGCCCCAGTCCACGGTGGAGGCTGGTACGCCGGGACAGGCTGCTTCGTAGACGACACGACGGTGTTCGCCACCGCGCGCTGCGCCTGGGGCTGCTGGGCGGCCGCCCCGGCGTAGTAGCTCGCGTAGCTCGTCGCAGCCGGGGCGGGCTGGGGCGTCGAGCGCCCCGAGCTGGTGTACCACGAGCCGTAGTACTGCGTCTGCGCGGTCGCGGCGTACTGCGCGTTCGGGTAGTGCGTGCCTGCGGCGGTCTGCGACGCGAGCGCGTTGTAGGCGAGGCTCGGGTAGTAGCTGCTGCTCTGCGTGGGGGGCGGGTACGTCCCGTAGCCCCGGTACTGCGACTGGTACGTTCCTGTGTAGGGGTAGGGCGTGTACGGGGGCGCCGCCGCGGTCGTTGCCTTGGGCGCGGGTGTGGCTGGGGCCGGGGTGGTCTTGGAGGGCGCGACTGAGCTGGCACGCACGTGCACCGTGGTGTCATCGCGGTAGGCAGTAGTACGACCCTCAGGGAGAGTCCCGTACCACCCTTCGGTCGCCGCTAGGGGTAGCGTGCGTTGCAGTTTGTGCAGAACGGATGCAGGAGGGATGAGTGGCGCATGTTCAGGATCGCCGTTGGAGGGCCGTGGTCTGAGAGACGCCAGGATAGCCAAGGAATCCGTGATACCTTGGGCTACAACGGTGCCATTAGTCGTTGTGCGCAAATCGATACCAAGATGGTTACGTACCGATATCCCACTCTTCCGACCCAACCTCCACGACGCTTGACCCGTCACCCTGTGAGCGTAGCCTCTCCAGCTGGAGCTCTTCCAGCCTTTCGAGCGCCTTCGCGTTCCGCTGCAGCAGCTCGTCGACCGCCTGTTCCATTTCTAGCGAGCGTAGAGCAGACTTGATATTCCGAACTTCCTCAGGCGAGAGGAGAGATTCCAGATCCTTGGGGAGATCATCGTCCTTGGTCGACGGTCCGGCAGTGGGCGGACTGTTACTGGTGGACCCGTCCTCCACGACATCACCCGCCCTCGGCTCCCCCAGACCGAGGAAAGCTCGCCGCTTGCCCTTCACCAACGACCGCAACCGCCCCTTCATCTGCTGGTAGAATATGACCTCACCCATGGCCACACGCCCGACTTCCACACCCTCCTGGTCAAAGCTGGGCGCGAAGCTCGCGTACGGACCATAGTCGAGGAACTTGCCGCAGCTCACTCGACGCGCCTGTGGCGGCTTGAGGGGAGGAACCCCCGGGGCTCGTTTGACGACGTAGTCGCCGAGCGTGCCCTTGTGAGCGAGCTGGGTCCCGGACGTCGACGGGAATATCGAGACCAGCTCGGCTTTGGCGGTGTGGAGCGACTTGAGGTCTTTGCTGGCGCCATCGGCGGTCGGGGCATCCGAGCTTGCAGAGGTCCACCAGTCGCCGGTAGGCAAGCGTTGGACGAGTGCGTACTTGCGTGGCCGCACTCCGGCAGAGGGAGCATGGGTAGAAGCGGGGGAGGGGGCTTCGCTTTGGACTTCGACGTCGGTGATGATCGTTTCCACGTCGAGAGGGACGGGGGCATTGTTCTGTGACGCCTGGTCGAGTAGAGATGTAGCGAGATTGCAAAAGCGGAGTTGTTGAGCTGCGGTCTCGGAGGGCCGGAAACGGGGATGGGAGGAAATAGGATGGAGTTGCTTGACAGCGGCCTTGAGTGCAAACGGCTGATAAGCTTTATGTCAGGAATAGAGCAACGAATCAGGTCGCACCCGGAGTGTTTTCAGCGGATATAAGGCGGAGTTCTTGAGGAGCGAACGCAGGGAGAGCATGGTTGTAGTCGAGGAGGAAGAGGACGGGCCTGAAGTTGGCTCGCCGGGGTCGGTGGATAATGGGAAAACACGGTCGAGGAGGCCCTGTGTGTCGACTCTGTGACGAAGGGGGGGCAGTTAGAGGAGAAATGAACTCGACGGAGTGGGCTACGCACGATTCGAGCACGTCGAGGATGTTGGCTGCATCCGAGCTCTGGATGGGGACATCTCCGCTGCTGGGCAGCTCGCCCTGTTTCCTCTCCTGGCCGCGGTTGAGTACGTCTGGAGAGGTGTCCTCTGTGGAGTCGGTGCGAGCGTGCTTGGTGGGAAGAGAGTCGTCGTTGTCTGGATTGGAGGTGCGTTTGCGCTTCTTGGACGCGCCTTTACGAGAGGCGGGGGGGCTTGTGTCGGGTTTGTCGTTTTCGTGGGTGGTGGTCGAGCGGGTGGCCCGAGCCATGGCGAGGAGAAAGGGTGGGCAGGATTGACGCCGCGTTGGCGAGGAAGACGCGCAGGTGGCTGGACGAGAGCTGCTGCCACAGACCAAACGCGTCGAGCAAAGACGCGTCTCGTGCAGGCGAATCTCCCCTGCTTACGCCTCGTCGCTGCTTGGGTGGGAGACAAGCGCTGTCGTCGGAGATGGCCCTCGCTTATCCCTCTCCTTCCAATCTCAGATACCTGTCGTCTTCAAACTCCGCATCCAGCACCCTCACCTCATTCGGTCGCCGCCTGTAGCTCTTCGCCGCCACCACATCGTCCTCATCCTGAGGCCTCTCTGTTGGCCATGGCTTCCAAACTAGCGCCTGCCATCAAGCCCTTCCTCCGAGGGCACCAGCACTCCCTCCCCGCTAATGGTCACGGCGCCTTCATCCCTCAAATCCGAAAATTGGTCTTCGAGTTCTGTGACAACTGGACTTCCTCGGCCAACCTCCGCACATACATCCACAATCACCTCGAGCACGTCGCACGCGCAAACCCCCATGTAGAGTTCGTGGTCAGGCGGAGGAGCTGTCGCGAACCTGTCATTCGCGGTTTCTACAGTACGTCTGTCGTGTCTCATTCCCTGCGTTTTGGTCTGACAACTTTCCCAGTCAACAACCGGGACAAGGTCGTTGGTCTCAAGGACTTTGAGGTCACCGGGATTGAGAAGAAAGTCCAGCTTTTGCTCGACTCTTCTGGTGCGAAGATCAAGCCTCTCAAAAGGCTCACGGTCGAGAGCAGGACGGAGGCACCGAGGGGTATCTGGAGCGGGCTGCATGTCGAAGAGCCGTTCAGGATATGATGCTTCGTTTGGGCGTACGCCCCGCGGGACGGTCTCAGTACGTGTAGATTTACTTCATCTCCCACTTTATAGCGTTGGTACGTCATCTCTCCTGGACATGTACGTATCACTTCTGACCTGGCGCTCATGCGCGTCGTTCCAATAGTAATCAAGCCAGCTAACAGTCACTTGTCGCGAGCATCCCGATCATGTCCGGCAGCCTGTGGCCGTATCCTGCCAGGCTATCCGATCACGGAGACACTTGCACAGGGAAGGTCACCATTTCGGCCACACGTGACGCTTCCCTTCGCCATCTGTGCCATTCGAAGCTCTGTATGCGTTGCCTGTGGCTTGCATATTCCCCATTCAACCCCTATCTTCCCTCATGCCTCCCTCTTTCCGATCCGATCAATGTCAATGGAATGTGTATGGGATGAGAAGGTGTTGACCACCTACCTATTCTTGCGAAGAGACAGCCCTTCCGACCGTTACCACGTGAAGTAATTGCCGCTGTGGGCTCGAACACGCAGCCTCGAGGACCAGAGCAATTACAACGGTCAAATAGAGCAGCATAAACACCCTACTAGTGTGCTCGAGGTGCTGGGGCAAGAATGCCCCGATTGGTGAAGAGCGTCGGCGGGTTCGCGGTTTGCCGCTCGCACGCGGTGGTGACGTCTCCTGCTCTTGTTCCCCGCTTCGCATCTCCTGATCGCGCCGGATGCGCCCAACCCCACAGGAAACTTCATCCTACATTAGGTAAGTTGGAGAAGTCAAGAACACCCTGAAAGCCTTGCTGTGATAGCAGTGTGCGTAGCAATCGTGTCTCTCGCTTCGGCTGCCTCGCGCTGACACTATTCCCGCAGTTTCACAATCAGTCCGTTATGTGCTGTAAAGTGTGTTGCCCGTGTCCAATGGAAATGGACTGGATATCACCGGCTTCTCAAGACGGCGCTCCGGGCGCCTCTCCTTGCCTCTCCATCTCACGATATCCAGTCCATTCCTCACAGCCAATCCCTCCGAGACAGGAACACACCTTCCTGCGAACGGGGCCTGAAGTCCATACGCCGTCCATTCCGCCCAAGATGAGAGCATTCTCAAGATCCCTGCCAATCCCCCTAAGAGGTAATCTCGGTACGAGGCCACGTGCCTCGTGCTCGCTTCATATGATACACGCCTTCGCCACGATGCCTCCCCACGAAGCCGCTGACTCGGACGGCCCTTCTATCTGTGCTTCATCCTGACGCCAGCCAGACGCGTGCATAGTAAAGACCGGCCTGTTGTCCGAAACAGCGGGGTCACTGCTTGCCTCTGTCCATTTTTCCCCCCTGCCCTCGCTTGAGTGAGTTCTCAACTTTTCTCTTCCTCTCCCTCTTGTCCCTTCTGCATAACTCATTCCTTCCCTGCTCGCAGCGTTCGTCTCGAGCAATGCAGAATCCAAACAGCTACTACGTGGTGCCTCAATGTGATGGGCGAGTATGGGCGGATTGGCAGCAATCAGGGAGGGATCGAAACGTGAGTAACATCCCTCCTCTGTCCTCAATCAGTGTCCTTGAACCCTTCCCTAGTACTCTTGTGCCAGTAGCTCCTCGATGACACTTGGGGAAGGATCGGCATCATCTTCGGTGCGTGAATCATGCTTTGTACCATCAACAACAAAGTTAGACTGACACGTTCATAACAGCGCCGCAGCCGAATGAAAGACGTCACACAATGCGATGCTATCCCCATCTCCTACACCTTGGTAAGTGCAGCTTTCCATCCTACTAGTGGAGACGGACCCTCAACGGCGACCCTTGAAGACCCCACCCACGCCCTCGACCACGGATAGCGATGCCTCCTCATCCCAGATATCGATGGAGTCCATACCGGAATACGACGAATATCCAGAGATACCCTTTGTCTCCGCGGCGATCAGCAGCCCCGATAGGTGGATGTCCGCCGATCGTCCCGCCGAAAGCGTGCGCGCAGACACCGTCATCTCGCCCACGTCGTTCTGGGCAGGGATCATCGGCCTACGCCCCACCGCGTCCAAGTCCTCGACCGACACCAGCACCAGCACCAGCGGCAGCTCCCCCGTCCTCGCCCACACCTCCGAGCGTCTCTTCGCGCCCTCGCGCGCGTCCCGCAAGCGCGCGGGCTCCGTGTCGTCCATCGCGTCGTCGCGCACGCGGCCCGCCCCCGCGAAGTCCATCCTCTCCTCGGGCGCGTCCGTGAAGACGCGGCGGCGGAAGGCGCCCTCGGTCAAGTTCCTCGACGCACCCACGATCCACTACGACGATGACGAGCATGACGACTGCTATTACGACGACGACGACGAGCACGAGCCGAGCTCGTGCATGTCCCCGCCCCCGCCGAAGAAGGCCAGGGGCCTCTCCGGCTTCTTCTCGTTCAAGTGGCTCTTCGGGTCCTCCTCCGAGCCCGCAGCATCTCCCTCCTCTTCGCCTTCCAAGGCTGCGCCGAAGAAGACGCACGCGAGGCTGGTGCGCGCGAGCCGGCCCGGAACGCCGATGGCGGCGCAGGCAGCGCGGCCCGCGATCTCAGGCCCGTTCCCGCTGTGGGACTCGACCCCGCGGCGCGTCGGCGCAGGAGCCGGGGACGGCGCGGGGAGCCTGCGGTCGACGAAGTCGAGCGCGAGCTTGCGGTCCGTGCGGTCGTGCGGCAGCAGGCTGCCGACGCCGACGTATTGGCCGAGGTAGCCACAGGCGCAGGCAGCGGGTCTGTCCTGCCTCGCGCGCTACTTCCGCTACTCGGCGTGCTGCGGACTTCTTGCGGACTTGTGCTCTCCGAGGAGACGCGCTCGTTGCGTGGCCCGCCTCTTCATTCCGTTCCCGTCCCTGCGCCTCCTCATCGCCATCTCATCCCGATCACCACCATTCCCCGTCCATCGCACCCCGTCCTCCACAGGCAACGTTGGGCCCCTCGAGTGATCAACGAGGGGCCCGCGCATGCCTCCCGGATACCTCCCCCCTCCACCCGTCCACCCTCGCAGCGATTTGACATCGCGGACGCCCCCCCTATGCTTGCGTTATGCACTATGATGGAAACTAGTTGTCTGTACCGGCGGTGGGTGTGCTGTCGCGCGTCAGGTGTACTGCGTACATGGCGATCGCGTCGACCGCTGCGTCCGCTTGTGGTATCGTCGTTCGTGCATATGCATGCTTGTTCTCGTGAACCTTCTCGTGTGATATGAGCGGGAGTTCTTCGAGAGGCGATCGACTTGACTTCAACGCGTGAGCCTTGCGTGGTATGGGTCCTATTGCCCAGGTGCAGTGGTGAACGGTTGTGCACCGTCACCCCGTGGAGTATCTGCAGAGGTCTATAACCAAGTGTGCATGAGATGATTGACTTTCCAAGTAGAGCGCTCGTGGTGGCATTGACGGTAACCGGTAAGCGCTCTAACTCGTCCCGGACAGAAGGTGGCGCTCCCAGGGTCATAGTGCAGTGAGGGAGATGTTCCTCTTCAAGGGTCTGAGCCAAAGTAAGCAGTTGAGTATACTAATGATGGGCTGTCGGCACCCTGAAGTTATACTCGAGCAATTAAATTGAGCGGAGCGCAACGACCGCAAGCATCTATACTGCTACGTACTGCATTGCACCTGGCAAGAGGGCTCGCTATATATGCCTGGTACTTATAAGTGGGGAACCAGCGGCCACTGTGTCGCGTGGGTGATACTTGATAGGACAGGCCAAATGCAACACAGAACGCGTGCGATTCGTACACCCATGACAGGCCGGGTTGTTATCGGGCAGGTTGGCATGGCTGTCCGTGGTGATGAGAGGGCGCCTTGATAGGTCGAGATGCGCTGGGCAGAAGACAGCTCACGATAGCAGCAGTGACAGTATATAGGCCTTCTACCCGTTATCGGCGTGTCTTCCTCCTTGTCGCACTTTCTCTACTCTACCCCCCTCTTCTCGTTGATTATGCTGCTCGCAATGTCTGCGTGGTTTTCTGCTACGGAGCAGTGAATCTCCAGCGCCTCTCATCTGCGCTCCCAGCAAGAAAGCAAACAGTCGCGTCGCGTTAACCTCATCACGTGCTGCAATGGCCTATGCCGTTGGAGCAGCTTGACGTTTGTGGTTTTCGGACGGCACCCCTTGTACACCATGACCAGTCGGGGGCCCCGATGAGGGCACATTAGGCAACACTCTGCCAACGTTGGCGTGTTGCATTCGGAGGCTTGTTTCTGCATGGTGCTTGGTAGTCTGCGGTGTTTGACATCCTTGGACGGTGAGTGTTGCACATGCGCGGCTATAGTGACGGCGTCCTTATCTCTGTCCAGGGGCGGTATGGGCGTCTAATTCGGCCTTATCTGTGGCAGCTGGGGTTTCGCCGCGCGGTTAGCGATCGCGATCACGGAAGGCCGAAATCAAGTGGCCAGCATTGGTTGGCAGCACACTCCTCTTCCAGGCCTCACGACAGCGGTTTCTTCCCACAGACAGCGCAAATGTACGACACTTCTCGCAGACTTTGTCTGTTTGAGGCCGCTCACGCGACCAGTGACCAAGGTCGCCACAGAGAGCTTCTTCGCCATTCTATCTGCGAGGCGCGCTCCATTGCTCCAGAATCGAGTTTGGGACAGACCGTGAAGTAGGCAAGATTGACCCATAGCAACAAAATGGCTGGACGGACAGCGCCGTTCTAGTAGCTTGGTATGGATCGTGCTGTCATCGATCGGACATCGGGGAATATGCGGCGGACCCAGGTTTTTTCATCCTCAAATGTGCCCGGGTCCTTCCAGGGCCCACAGCGCTCAACGGCGAGGGGTGAATAGATGACTAGGTCAGGTCATACCTACGGAAACGGTCGGGTGGCCGTTCCCAGATCACTGCTGGCTTGGCTCCAGCACCCCCGCACCACTGTCCCTGCCTTTGACGCCGTACAACTCGACCTATCACCGTGGCTATAGCGGTTGTTAACGATACCCCCTTCGACCATGTCTCGCTCTCCTCACCTAGCACGATCCGGAATCGCACTCCGTTAGTCTCGAACACAATCCTCATGTAAATTCGCACTGACGTACATGCAGGGGATGTAAACAGCCAGTGAGTGTCCTCATAGCTGAACCGGCATCAAACCTCCATAAACTATGGTCCAGGTATGACGGCGGAGACATCGCCTTCATCGTCGTGTGTGGCATTCTCGTGTTCTTCATGGTCCCCGGAGTCGGTAAGCGCACTAACTGCCGCTCGGGTCAATACACGCGCGTGCTGAACGCTCGGCCCCCTCCTTTAGCGTTTCTGTACTCGGGTCTGTCTAGGAGAAAGAGCGCACTTTCATTAGTGTGGGCAGTTGCCGCAAGCAACGCCGTGGTCATTTTCCAATGGTGGTTCTGGGGGTACTCGCTCGCCTTCTCTCCGACGGCGGGCAATGGCTATATCGGAGACTTACGAAGCTTCGCGCTCCGCAAGGTTCTCGGTGATTCTAGTCCAGGATCTCCCTTGATACCGGAGCTGCTGTACAGCTTCTACCAGATGGAGTTCGCCTGCGTCACAGTCGCGATTCTGATGGGTGCGCTCGCGGATCGCGGACGTGTATTCCCCGCGATGGTCTTCGCATTCATCTGGATGACCCTGGTCTACTGCCCAATTGCTTGCTGGGCATGGAACGTCAACGGATGGGGTTTCAAGTGGGGCGTCCTTGACTACGCCGGTGAGTTTCCGTGCTTCTCCTGCTCAAGTGGGACAACGTCATTGAAGGTGGCTGGCGCAGGTGGAGGCCCAGTCGAGATCGGAAGTGGAGTCTCTGGCTTAGCCTATTCTTGGGTGCTCGGCCGTCGGAGCGAACGCGAGCTTCGCAACTTCCGGCCCCACAACGTCTCTCTGGTTGGCCTTGGTACCTTCATCCTGTGGTTCGGGTGGCTAGGTTTCAACGGCGGCTCCGCGTTTGGCGCGAACCTGCGTGCGATCATGGCGATATGGAACTCGATGATCGCGGCCGCCTTGTCCGGGATCGTCTGGTGTCTGCTCGATTTTCGCATCGAGCGGAAGTGGTCCATGGTCGGCTTCTGTTCCGGTACCATCGCTGGATTGGTTGCTGCTACTCCTGCATCGGGGTATATCCCGCAGTGGGCCGCTGTGATCATGGGAATCATCGTTGGGGCCGTCGCCAATTACAGTACGAAACGTACGTTCGCCGAACAGTCTCTCGCCTACACGAGGTTAATGCTGTCCCATAGTGAAGTTCTTCCTCCGTATCGATGATGCGCTAGGTGGGTATCATGCTATAGGGCAGGTGATCAAACTCGCTGATAATGCGTCTAGATCTGCTTGCCGAGCATGCTATTGGCGGCATCCTCGGGCTTCTCTTCAACGGGATCTTCGCCGACAGCGAGATAATCGCTCTCGATGGCGTGAACACCTCAACCACCGGCGGATGGCTAAATCGCAACTGGAAACAGCTCTACATCCAAATCGGCTACATCGCCGCCTGTGTGGCATACTCCTTCGTAGTGACCGCCGTCATCGCAACGGCGTTGGATTCCGTCCCGTGCTTGCGACTCCGCGCGACTCCTCACGAAGAGTCTTTGGGTATGGACGATGCCGAGGTACGTCTTGGTCGCTGTGCGGCTCAGCAACCAGCCTCACTCTGGCACAGATTGGCGAGTTCGCGTCCGACTATATCGAAGTTCGCCGCGACTATACGGACTGGACGCCCCTTTACAATGGTAAAGGATCAGACAGCGGGTCTGAAACGACCCCTCCTGCTGCCGGCGACCGTCATGCTGTTCCCGACAGTCAAATATCCCGAGCACCGACGACTCGGCCCATCGCGAACGGGGAGTCCAAGCCTGCTAATGGTGCGCTCCCGTTCATCTCGGAGAAGCCGGAAACAGACCACTTGTCATCGACGAGTGCCTCGCCCTGACCGGGCGAAAAGTAGCGTGTATGGACTTTTCTAATCGTAATGCAGCCATGCAATCGTGCCAGGTGACGTGCTAAGTTTGTGTTGTTGTGTATGGGCGATGCCTACGAGTTGGTGACCGGATGTCCGTTCGTCCCATATCCAGCTGGGAGTACCCTCGTTGTATCACTTTAGAGTTTACTCAAGTTTTTATCGGCTTGATTGCCATGGCGTCACAGTGAGTGCTAGTGTGGTGTGCGTTATACCGTAGGGCGGACGTTGTTGGTCCCTTATGTGAAATGGCAAAGACGTCGACCCAGCGGCAGATGCAAACTGGAGGGATCTCCGAGATGCCGAAGTGACGGCCATGTGAAACGCCCGTCATCCCGCACAATCCAACCTCTAACTCTTCACCACCTTTTGTTCTTATACCACCAACATCTCAACACGATTGAGTCATCCTACTCCAGCCTTCATGTCTCCCATGCGTACACGAGGGCAAATGCGCGCCAGCGCGGTCCCGTTGCCAAGTTATCGAGCCGACCCGCCGTCTTCCCGGGCCCCAAGTCCTACTATTGCATCACAACGGCTCACGCCCATCAAGAAAGTCAAACGTCGCAAGCAAGTTCTCCCAGTAGTACCGCTCGGCAAGCAACAGGTCCTTGCGGATCGTTCCTCACGCATCAACGAGATGCAGGACGCAAAGCGTCGTCGCGCATCGTCTTTCCACCCTGCCTCCGCATCACTGTCCAAGGGGACTCCAGTCAGGAGCAAAATGATAGGGCCCGGTCGTCGTACGAGACCCAGTAATCACGTACGGTGGGTGTACAATGCTAATGGTGGTCGGGTGCCGCTCGCAACAGTGCGACACTATGAGGTACATACAGATTATGTGCGCTTGTATTACATCTCAGAGGCGATTTGGGCTGACGTATGGCACTCGTAGTCCCAGGATAATGGCTTGGAAGCACGACATGTTGTCCGACCGCGACCTATTCTGACGGTCTACCGTGATACCCCGCCGGCCACCCCTCAGTTTCAGTCCGTGACCAGCGATAGTGAAAATAGCTCCAGCAGCACCTTATGCGACCAGACACCATCGTACACGCCTTCTCCAGTTCCTTCTGGCGTGACGTTACGCAGTCGTCGAGGCTCATCTCGGGCCAGCCTTCAGTCAGCTCGGCTCGACTCTTCCCTGGTCGATGATAGCGACACATCTGCTGACGATTCAACATCCGGCGGGTCCTTCGATGCTGGTCCCTCGACCTCGACCCGACTACAAGCGATACGACCTACAGAAATTACACCTCATGTTCATGAAGACGCTACGAGTTCTCGAGCTCTTCCCCGTTCTGTGGCGCCCGGACTTGCTCCTCCTCGGCTGGCTGGGACAAGTACTTTCCGTGCCTGCCGAAGTGCTCACAATACTTGGAACGCCTACGATGCTCGAGTCTATCCTTCCCTCCACGCTTTCGACGACCAAGATGCGAGAAGGTGGCTTCCGCAAAACCGCGCGAACCGCTATTTTCTGATTTTCTGCATGGTTTACACACCTGTTCTCCTGCCGCTACTGGCGCGCGCCTTGGGGCTTGTCTGACTTGGACTTTCGTGGCTTTGACACTCGATACCCTGGCTCCCTCGATTCTAGCGACTACTTCCGGACGTCTTCTAGCGAAACCTTCTCTGGCGAAACCTTCATCAATGCGCGTGTATCTGGGGCGTGTTATGTTGTATTTCTAATAGGTTTTCTTGTTCATTTCCTGACGTGTATGCTAGCGTCTTGTGTTGAGTGGATGTTTATCTGTCGGACAGTTGGAGTTGAATCATCGTCATGCTCGCTAGCAGAAAGATACGAAGGGAGGCTTGCCTTTCTTGGAAGCCCATATGGAGTTCGGACAGGCGCGCCGACGGGCCGCTTGAGCCAAAGCTTCCGATGCTTGGTCAGTACGTCACGGTCCTTGAAGGCCTCTGTAACTTGGAATGAAACCGCCATGACTACTTCGGATGCAGCTTCAGATGTGGTCAATCACAATCCGACCTCTATGCTTCAGTCACTTCCCCCCGAAGTCCTGGAGCGTGTGCTGACGTTCAGTAATCCTCGAGATGTCTCGGTACGAATAACATCCCGCTGTTCACCAATTGCTTTGGATGATGGTGCACGGAATGACGCTGACTTATACCGCAGCGATTTGCACAAACCTGCCGCTTTGCGCGCAAACTTGTCTACGAGCCCAATGATCAGTTCCTGTGGCGCGAGCTCTATCTCGGACGTCCATTTGACGACCTCCGGAACGCGATCCCCATACCTAGAAGGCAGTCTGATACCTCAGAACCTGAGGAGGAGTTTCCAATGCCAGACATCAAAGGCGTTTCGAGCCCTCCATGGCAGCAAGAACTTCAACGGAGGACGCAGGCAGAACTCGTGGCAGCATCGGGCACTCGTAACGCTCGCCTCCTACAGAAAGCGTACGAGGGATTCCTTGGGGCAATAGAGACCGCTACCCCTGCGATACCCACTGGAGACCAAGTCGAGGAGAAACAGCCCGAGAGCAAGCCGGCCGATAAGGATAATGCCACCGTCGGTGTTCGTTCGGAAAATCTCCATTGGGTCGACCGCATCCTCCGCAAGACCCGAGTGCTCGACCTCGTTCCCGCATACACAGGCGCGATCGTGGACATCCCGTCCCTGGAAGAGCTCGAATCGGCTTCTACGCCTTCCGAGTCGTCTGATCAGAAGGAATCTACGGATAAGCGGCCTAATTCCACGGCCGACAAGTCTACCCAAACCGTTGGACTCGGATCTGCGAAGGTGAACGATGCATACGACGCCTCGGACGTCTGCTGGATCCCCGCGCACTTCCGCGAGGTGCACCAGATGCGCAGCCGCCTGCGCGCATACGTCGCGCTCTCCCACGAAAACAGTTTCGACGTCGAGAGCCGCGCGCGCATGGGACGGCTCCGGAGCGCGAGCCGTGCGTTCGTGTACGACATGCGCAAGTACCAGCAGCAGACGCTCTGGGGGCCGTTCCGCCTCGGGGAGGACGAGCGGACCCTGCTGGTCGACTGGGAGCACATTGAGCATATTATGAACGTCGTGAGCCTGAAGCTGCGTGAGGTGCCGCTGGCAAGCCTGGGGTATTACAAGAAGGCTCCCTTCCACCTGGACGCGCTACGTGCGAACACGATGATCGACGCACACAAGCTCCCCAAGGACGACTGGGCCGGCGTGACCGGCAGGTGGCGACGCTTCGTCTGCTTCATGGACTATCGGTAGGTACCTGGTAATTGCCAGCCTCTTCCGGCAGAATTGAACCCACGCACCCCGCAGGGACCTCTACATGTACAACGTGAGTCTCTTTCTGCTCCCACCGTTACCGTCCTTGTGCACGCTGATCCTCTTGGGCAATGTAGTACAGTCTGCTCCCGCCCGGCCCACATGACCCTTCATTCTTCGACGATCCTTTCGACGAGGCCCTCCGTCCTGTTGAGCTCCACCTCTCCCTCATCTCCCGTGAAGACTACTTCCGTGAGCCCTCCCGGATTCCCATCGACCCTTCCGTGCTTGCGTCGTCCCCTGAAGCCAAGCTTCCAGGGAAGAGGTCGATTGGGGACTGTGAAGATCCCGTATTCCCAACGCTCTATTTCAAGGGCGTCTCTCATGGCGCGGCGGCGACGGTCCGCGGGAAGGTCAGCGTGCTCTCCGACGGTGCTGTGAGATGGCAATTTGTGCGTGAGGTCATGGTTTATAGTATAGAGTATAACGGGTCGCGATATCTAACGATGCGCACAGGTCACGACGTATGATGGAAGGATGCAGTGGAGGTATTTCTGAAGTTCTCGTATAAGTATCAATCGGGCGACGTCTGATGTCCTGACTTCAGTGCGGAAGGCGTCCAACTCGGCCATGTTCGCAGCGCGGCAGGCATCGCCGGAATCTGGACCGGTGCCCACCATGACAGAGGTACTATTTGACGACTAACGTCGACGATCGTTCATGCTTACTAACCTTTCAGACGATCCTGCGGGTCCGTTCTGGATGGTCAAGGTGAACGATAACCTTCCTCCCGGTGTTTTGAATGCACTATACTAGATCGCGAAATTGAAATGCGCGTCCTCTCTTTGCGTCTTAATCTGCCCTCGTGATTCGGCGCTAATTTTTTGCATTACAACAGTTGCAGGATCATTGACGTTTTACAACAAATGGACAAGTGCTTCGGATATTGTACAACATCGTCACTTCTTCTACACGAGGCCTTTCACTCGCAGGGGATACCGCTGACCTTGCTGAAGTACCCGCAGAGACGGCCGTATAGGTCCTCGTAGCTGCACATATATCAGACAATCGGTACCATCGAGAAATATGTGGCCACGTACTGCTTCTTATTCTCGGCGTCATTGAGGTCCGCACGCGCCGCCGCGAAGCCATGGAAGCTAACACAGCCGTGTCAACTAACCGTCTGGAAGCAAATAGAAACAGGACACGTACGAATCATAGTGCTTGTAGTCGCTCTTCTCCGAGATGGGTTTCTTCGAGACAATCTCCAGAATCTGCTTGATCTCGTCCACCGGCTCGTCGTTGCTGGGGTAAAGCCCCAATGGGATGCTGAGCTTGGTGACATCATCGTGAGAGAGCATCCTGCAGTAAATGGTTCAGGTTGGAAGTTGACCGTCGAGTAGCTAGTCACTTACGCAGGATGAACAGCCGAGACAGCATCCAAAGGAGTGGCATCCTGAGAGCCAGCAAGGATTGTTACCTTTCCACCTATCGTGTCATTAGCGTCATGGAGACTTCAATATGGGAAATGAAGGTACCCCAGCAGAACCCGTAGGCACCAACAAATTCAACTCCCTCAGACTTGAGGGTCTTTGCGACGTTGATGAGTCTTGCGACACCGTCGGTAGGCTTGGCAATGCCTCCGAAGAACTCCTGTAGCTTCTTCTGCTCCTCCGGCGTCTTCGGTGGGAACTGATCAACGGGCCACGGTTCGCCCGGCTCGAAGAAATCGGGCATGAGGACCTGAGCCTTCAGCTTCTCAGCGAGGATATCAGCGCCTTGCTGGGTCTGCGGTTTGAAGCTAAGACGTCCGGCATCAGCATGGAACTGCACGTCTGCTCCGGAGTGCGACGCTCACCCAAAGATATCGTAGACGCAGACGATGGCGACCTTCCCTGGGGTCTCCGGGCCAGTCACGTAGACCTGCGTCGCGCACTTCAGATCCTCCGAAATCACGCCAATCGAGCCCAGTACTGACCTTGCTGAAGCCGGCATAGGGCTTGTACTTGCCCTTCGGAACGTAGTCAGACTTGACAGGGGCGATGGTGCAGCAGGCGACGTTGGTGTTGTGCACGGTCGACATCCTGGAGGTGCGGAGGGTGGGATAGAGGTGGTGGGCGAGTTGTCTCAATCGTGAAAGCATCGATGACGACATGTCTTTCCCTCAGGCTGTCTATAAGTACCGGCTGAGTACTCGGCATCTGCCGGCCAGCGGTATACCGGCCGGCGTCTAGGGATTGTTTTCTCGTCTCGACCCTCACCACGGCTTGGTGCTTTGCTTCGCCTGGCTACTCCACGTCTCTGTCTTCGCTACAAGTGACATGGGGTACCCGTGGACCAAGAGGGAAGATTAGGCCTTTGCCGGAGTTCAATTAAGCCGGAGCGCTTCTCAGTCCACGTCGCGACTCGTTGTGCGTGGTGTGGGAAGTGCTTGACTATGTAGCTCGCACATACTTCAAATATAGTTCAGCCTTGCTGTTCCTCGACGAATCGATGCGCTGTGCCTGCCTTATTCACAGAACCAAAGTAGACGGTACGACCTCAAGCACCCACACAACGGTTATTGACAATGCCATGTCCTGCATATGATGTAGAAATTTTCGAAGTCAGACATTAGTGTATAGTAGAGTACATGCATAGCGTGGTAGTTCTACGGGAAAAGTCAAGACATGAGATAGAACATGATGTCGAGACGGCGAAGGACTATTGATGACACAGAGAGGAGCGAGGAGGACGAGCTATGTCCATAGGTGTAAGACATGTCCGAAAGCCTGTAATCTACTTGCCGGAGCCATATCTCGGCTCATACGACGGAGCGTACACAGGTGTGCGGGAACCACCTACGCCGTACGCCTCGACGTTGCCATAGTTCGACTGACTCGTTAATGGCACGTTTCCGCCGTCGTAAGCAGGCTGATCCTTCGAAAGAGGTGTGATGACGCCGACGATTGCGTAGATGGAGACCGCGATATACTCCATAAGGACAGACATGACGAGGTATGCGCCCCATGAGGACGACGTCGAGCTGAACTTGGCAAGCCCCGAGTCGCCGTTGTTCGCGACCTCTTGTCCGTTCTGGAAGGAGACTGGGAAGGGGGCGAACGAGGATAGGACGCCGTAGGCGACGCGGACGGCGAGGAACGGAAGTGTGAACGTGATGGCGTTCAGGAGCTGGACCAGCGCAAGACCGTTAGTATGAATGCGAGGGATCGACTACGGGATTGAACATACCCTCCGGCGATATCTGAGAATTAGGTCCTTTTGCCGCCAGACGTAGAATGTTACGAGTGCACAGCCGACCCAGACGACGATGAAGAGGATGATGCCCGCGTGCCGGAGATCGGACCCGCTGTTCAAGCTGTCTTCGCTAGACGCACTGGCCATTTTGGTGCCACCGTAGATGGTGAGGACCAGTCCGATCGTGCTGACCAAAGTCAAGACCGCGAGGCCGCGAGTCATTACGAGCGTGTTGTCAAGAGAGTATTGGGACCTGGGTGTGCATAATGAGTATGTGGGAGAAACTACTCCAGAATGTATGATGCCTCACACTGTCCGGAGAAAGCCAAGCGTGGCGCTGAGCAGAGGGGCCAGACCAGCGGCCTCCAAGATGACATACATCGTCCTCTCGGTCGAGTTGCCAGGGTTGTTCTCTGACAAGATGTGGGAAACACCGCCGATGAGGCGGACTGTTGGATGGCAAAGACATCAGCTAAAATACCTCATGAGCAGAGGAGGAAGCGTCGACTCACTAAGTGCCAAGATCACCAAGAAAATCCATCCAGCGTTTCTGGCAAATCCATGTCGGAAGGAGAGGAATATGCCCAGGCAGAGGATGGGGATGTAAATGATTATCTCGATGATGGCTATGATACCACGAGCGTCGAGACCCATAGCGTTGGAGAGTAAGGTAAGAGAGAAGGAAAATATGAATCCCACAGATTTAGTAGGGCGGGGGGATGTAACTCCTGAAATTCAGCGAAGCCGGAGACTTTAAGCAACAGAACATGAGGTCTGAAATACTGTGCTCTAGGAACGGGTCAAGGATAGCTGTACCGCCGACGAGGTTGACGGTTAGTTTCAATTCACTGTGCCAGACGTAACGTTCGCCAGTCCTGTGGAAAATGTGCGGACTTGACATACCCGTACATACCTCCTTAGCGCAGCCGCAGAGCGCCATTGGTACGATAGCGGAGCCAGCAAGCAGGGATGGATAGCTTCCGGACCACACCTGTCGTCAGAAGGGTCGGGAGTGTGCCGCTGGATGCTACATGGTCACACCCTCGTGTTTTTCTAGCTTTGGTGGGCATCGCAATACTCGACATAACCGAGCAACGGACCGGAAGCAGGATCTCAATACTGGTGGTCGAAGACCGGGAGCAAGCCTTTCTGCGGAAGTGTAAGCGCTGGGCGTCTCGGTGTGGCGCGCACCCTGGAGTGCTGCGGGCGTTCTATCACCACGTCGGGTTCAACTTTACACGGATTCCGCTGCAGTAAAGTTCTGAAGCCTCGAAATGCGTCTTCCTCGGCGCGTTCCTTGGGAGAGCATAGCCGAGCTAGAACAAGTTTGCTCCTGGATATTCGCAGATGAAGCAGACCTGAACGCGAAGCAGCGCGCGATAGACAGAGTAAGTTTTCCTGGCCCTTGCTTCCGGACCCTCTTCGCTGAGTCTGCTCTCGTACAGCTGGCAGCATGGAAGGCGGCTGTGCATCTCCCTCATGCACTGGATTCCACACATGCGATATTGTCGGTGATTCTACAGGATGGCACTGCAGCGACGTCCTCGTCGTATTTGTCTCTGCGGATGAGCTATGCCTCTGCGATTATACGGCTCGTCAACGGTTTAGTGGACCCCCTCCAGCTAGGGGCGTACGCCAGATCAATTCACAGCATCGCACAGCAGCTTGGGCTCCCCGCATGGTTCGTCGAGCTCCGCCACGCTGCGACTCACGAAGATCTTCCCAGCCTCGAAGTACTTCGGGATGCCGCGAAACAGGTAGGCGTGTCCCTCTATGAGATGCGTCGGAATGCTCATCCTGTAAACTACGCTCTAGGCAATGGCGTGGCTGCTTGATAACTACTTCCTTCCGACCCTCAACCCAGTGACACCGTCCAGCGGAGCTGCCCCTCCACTGCGTCCGCTCTCTTCGCCCCTCAAACAATACAAGGCGATCATGAAGGCGACCACACGAGATGCGACTCTCCACGTCGAATACCGTGCAGAGATTACAAAAGTCATGCGAGACATCGAGCGCTGGATAGCCGAGGCAAAAGTTGCCTCCGCGTCCGCCGCCGGAGGTGTTCGCTGGGAAGACGGGCAAGAGGACGGAGACGAAGAGGACGTTCGCGAAAAATGGGCGCTCGATAGATTGGCGGAGGTTCTAGTCGACAGGGGCATGCTTGTTCCACTCTCCAAGAAGTCAATTCTCATTGTCGACCCGTATCTCGTGTACTGACAGGGCTGTCGATCGTGTAGAAAGAGGATATCCCCAGACCAAGGTTCACTGGCCCTGCCGCGCTCCTCCATCGCAATATGGTCTCCGCTCCTCACCCACCTGCAATCTCTCCATCCGACATTACCTCTGCACCTCGTGAACGCGATCACCTCTCACTTGTCCCGCGCCCATACACCGCCGTGTGATGCGGACTTTGGCGCAGAGACTGTCTCCTTGGCGGTAGCCGCACAAGACCCCAAGGATGATCCCACGTACGATCTGTGCCTTGCAAGCTGGGCGAAGTGGCTGGCGGACAACTGCCCCACATACGTCGCCGATCCAGAGGACGCTGCGGAACTCAGGGAGAGCATAATTGTGCGGATCGTCTCGACTCTAAGCCCAGCACGCGTCGACGGCAGCACGTCCAAGGCGTGAGTGTTATCGCGTTTCTCTAACCGCACCTAATGACAGTGCTCATGAAATACATTTGCCAGTGCGAACGCGTTGCTCCGATCCGTCAGTGCAGAGCGGCCAAGGCTCGCGGCAGCTCTATCAGTCCTCACCCAGATGCCTGCGCAAGCGTCCCAGGTTTGCTCTTTCGCCGCCCATCTCCCACTACCCTGCTCATATTCCTGGCACATACAGGACTGGGATGACAACATCGTGAACGTCATGGACACTCGCCTGAATACACTCCTCGCCCTCTCGAACGGCTCGACTGAAGACGAGACAGGCTCCCCAGGAGCCTCGATCGCATTCGCCGAATCCACCCAGCTTCCACCGGGCTGGCGGAGACTGACCGAACGCGACGGCTGGCGGCCAGCTCCCATCGGTATATACGTCGCCTGCGCGTGATACGCCATCGCACACATGTAGATGCTGTCCATTACAATACAATTGTACCTATGCGGTCTACAACGATTAGAGGCTGCTATATCACAGAAGATACGAGAGAAGCAATAAAGATGGTAAGCGGACGAAGACGAAGAATCCCAGTCCATGGACTCCGCACAGGACGGATAGTCATATGTCCGGTCTAAAAGATGTAGTACGATATATGCATAGCCGCGAAATAGAAGCACAAAGCACACTGCACCAATCAACGAAAAGCGTACGCCAGAGCACGAAAACGAAAACTGGAGGTCCGGACTAGTAGCTACGACCTCGACGGCGAAGGGTCGCTATTCGAGGGCATCCGTCCCTGTTTTGCCACCAGCGGCCGTGGCTGTCTTCTCTGCCCATCCGGCGGCGGCGGCAGCGCCTGAGGCGGGCGTCCCGGCCCCGGCGGATTTGAAGACTGCGCTGCGGACTCGTACTGCGGCGGGAGCTCGACCACCTGTGTCCCGTCAGACGTGAACACGGTCACGGGTGGGGGACGACCCGCGTCGTGGTGGACGACATACACCTGTTGACCTGAAGGCGAGGGGGCGACTGGCGAGCGGACACTGGGCGTGACGGTCGTGGTGGGAGACTGCTGGCCGCCGAGCGTGCCTAGGCTCGAGGAGTGTTCATGGCGGGGGCTCGAAGGGTCGTTGCGATCTGATCCCAAGGACGAGGTGGTGGCTTGCGCCGAGCGGCGGTGGGGGAACAGCCCCGTCGTGGAGTTTGGCGAGAAGTCGTCGAGGCCGGGAGTGGGCGGGAGGATGAAGGGTTCGATGTCGTGGGGGCCGCCGCGGCTTGGGAAGGTGCTCGAAGCGCTGGAAGATGGGTGGGTGAGGCCGTGCATGGAAGGGTCGAGCGGCTCCAGAGACTTGCGCCGGAGTGCGACTGCTCCGGTGCCGTAGCGCTGTTCACGCCGGCGGAAGAAGAAGAACGCCCCCACTAAGCCCACAAGGAGTCCGAGGAAGAGGGAGCCGAAGGCGACGCCGATCGCTCCCCCTGTCGAGAAGCCCTTGTCGTCGCTTACTCTGCAATCGCATGTTCAGCGAGTGGTCGGACATGGATACCAGAGAGCACTTACGTAGAGTCTAATAGGCATGTCGTTGTGCCATCGCCACCGACATGAAGGGGCCCGTTCGTCCATGTCCAACCAGTTGAGTCGATGACACTAAGCCAGAAAGGCAGACCAAATGCCTGACAATGACTTGAGCCTCTGGATGAACAAGGCACAGGGCCACACATCGCTCACCAGTGACACTGTCCAGTCCTGCGTGTCCATCGTGTTGGATGTGAAGTTGATTGGAGGTCGGAGCGCAGGTGCGATCTAAGGACAGTCAGGTTTAACCGATAGGACTGAGTGATTCAAGGTGCACATACAGTGTATGTGAATGGAGGGGTGCCGTTGTTTGGTTTTACTGTGATGTCGCTGCACTGTGGAGAAGATTTGTCTGTCCACGGCTGCTAGATTGGACGTTAGGCGACGAGGCCTACCTGGTTGATCCAACCATATTGTGACCATGTTCCATCCAGTGTCTTTGCCGTCACGTCCAATGCGCCCGCCGGATAGGTGAGATTTTGACAGACAGGCGACGAGCTGCCAGACGTAGGATACACGGTGTATATCTGCTGACAACCCCCCGTCACCCCATTGCTGGCAAACTGATGCGACAGTCAGACAATGCTCACGACCACAACACTACTTCACGCACCATGCATATTTGGAACTTCGTGGGAAGGTGTCAGTCCAAGTTTCCCCGCATAGAATGCATAGCCACCCACCTGCGTTCCAGGAATGAATGGAAGAGGCCAATCCTGATGATTCGGGAAGACTCAGATGATGGCCTGAGTGGATAAGGTTGACTTACAAATGACGAGCCGCTTCCCGCAGGGATCACGAAAGGCACGACGAATGCCCTTCGCGGGATCACAACATAAGATCAGAGGCACATGGGTGATTTGATGACCGGTCAAATCCACTCACGACGTGTAGACTTGAAGGTAGTACGGTGCCACGGGATTTGGCCTGGAATATCCGGACAGAATCGGTCAATCTAGGCAGGGAAGGAGGAAGAAAACTGGAGGAACGCACCCGGTGGCCGAACGTCTACCCCACGTTATGTGCAGCGTATCACATTGAGCTGCGCGGACCGCCGAAATGCCCGTCTGAGTTTGCGCGATACAGGATGTGAATGACGTATGACGCACCAGCTATGGGAATTGGTGTACTCTGATCTCCCGCCCAGTCAAATAGGAAACCCTGTGATCGCAAACGACGCAGCCATGGCGGTGAGTTTTGCCGATCGCCTAAGCGCAGTTCCTAGATGAAACGGGATATCCTTACCTGCTGCATGGCTTCTACAACCTTTGCGGAAACTCTGGGGAAGACATGACGTGTCCATAGCAAGTTGACTGCCAGTGCAATTATGATTGCACGGGTGCGTGAGGTTGACATAGATGTTTGACAGTGCGCAACGCTGGGAGCGTCGGTATTACTCGTTACGACAGAAGGTCGTGATCCGGTGCCGCCCTCGACCAGACAGACGGGTCCGAGGGACACAATGAGACAAGGAGTGACTGAGATGGGGGCGAGGACAGGCCAGCAGGAAGAAGAGGAATGGAGAGGGGGATGGGAGGGGCCTGGGCCAAAGGCGGTAAAGGCTGAGCAGACGAGCGTCCCTCCCGTGTACTGGGCATGTCTGCATGGGCGCGGTATTTCTGCCCGCTCGCGTGGCATTTCTTTTTCTCGCCTATGTTCTCTGTGGGCCGACATCACTGGCACCTGGAGACTCCATGGCCCGGCTAGTACTCTTGACTATTGGAGGTTTCTACCTCATCTTCCCTTCGCCCCTTCTCACCTCGTTACATCAGGTCCTGAGAGATTCTTCAGCAAGTTCTGCTCTTCTCTTTTGGAACAGTGACTTTGGTGAATGCGAGTTCTGCGCCTATGTAGCTCGTACTGTAGCTCAGTTCGCGGGCGGTGTTCATGCGGAGCCGCGGGGACCGGGCGCAGCCGATTATAGAAGCCTACAGATCTATGTAGAGATCTGAGCTAGACACTCCTCATCGTGCTTGGGTCCGCGGATCCCTTTTGCTCTCACTTCTACAACTCCTCTCATGCGCAGCCATACCTCTCTGCTTGTCTCTTTCCACAGACTGCGAAATCCATGTGTTCGAGGGGGCGACGAGAGATGCGGTGGTTTGTGTGCAACAAATAGATACCGTGGCCGCGCTCATCTACAGTGCCGTCGGGAATGCCCCAGAAGACGGGCGGTGATTAGCCTCGAATCCCTCGAAAGACATAAGTAGTAGTCTCTGCTTTGACGATCGTTGTAATGCAGCGGATAGCTCGATCCCTATCACTCATTACCCAAAGTTGTCAACAACGCGAAGTACGCCAGCAGCTCGAAGCTTCGGTAGCGACGACATAATAATCGCCTCCATCTCCCCAAAAAGCTCGAGCAGCCTCGCCTGCTCGATCTCTATCGTCACCCGACGCAATGCGCCATATCGCTCCCGCGCGAAGATCGTGTCGAGCGCGCTCAAGTCCCAGCACTGGTATCCGGGCCTCCAAGCGCCCACGTTCGCCGGCACATTGATGGAGTAACCGAGCTGGACCGTAACTTCGCGTATAGTGGGTGGTACGGCAGCGAGTATGGTCTCAAACGTGCCAAAGCTGGCTAGGAATCCACTCGCTTCCTCGTTTGACGTCTTCGTATCCGGAGCTCGGAAACGGAGGGTTTCGAGCTTGCCGCACCACCCTATGATCTCCCCGAGCAGCTTCCAGGTCGCGTACAAGTCTAGGTGAGGGAGGTCAAACACAGCTCCACGTCTGCGAACGGCTGCTCACACGCACCATCTTCAGGACATGTCTTGTCTGCCGGCCATATAGCGACGGCCTTCGGCCAGCGTATCTCGAGGTCCACGACGTTCGTCGCCGATTCCCGGAAAAAGACGTTCATGCGCGTCACGGCGTCCAAGGCGTGACGGTGTGGGATGGAAATGACGACTGTTTGCAATGAACCGGGAACAATACTTCGGTGGAAGAAATCGACATGGACTGCATGTGCGGTGTCGCTCTCGAACATAAGACGACGGACGCAGATGGTCTGGGCGAGGGCAGATGAATCGGCTTGTTGAAGATGTACGGTAAAGGGTGTCCGTGCTTGAAAGACCACCGTGTCAATGCAGTTGAAACGCGACAAGACATGATATAGTGCGGGTGGTGGCCGCTGTGCGGCATATTGATCTGTGTAGATGAAATGGAAGTGATGAAGTCTTGGCAAGGCTGAAGTCGGAGGCGCAGTCGCGTCGGTCCAGGTCAGGATCGGGGTGGTCAGGAAGACCAGCCTTCGCAGACCCGTGAACCTTGGGAGAAGCGTCGTTAGGGAGGTAAGATCCAGAGTCTCCGCTTCGTCTTCTCCCGGGTGTCGAGTGAGTGTCAGTGCAGTGATGTAGCACCCTATAGCCGGATGGCCTTCTATGAGGCGACAGAAGCGGGCGTACTGCGACTGTCCTCGAACGACCACGGTAGAGAATAAGCATCGACGTGCCGCATCGTGCCATTGCTTGCAAACCCGCGTACAGGCCGACAGCGTCTCTTGACGTAGATCGTTTGCTAAGGACTGGTAGATGAGATACAATATTTCCGGAGGAATGTCGACCGTAGAGTCGATGGGCCGCGTGTTGGTGTTTGCCTGGTTTGCCTGGTGGGCATTCATATGAGTCAGGATGACCTTCGGTGCGACCTTCGATGCGAACTTGCCATGTGCGGTTCAGAGACGGTTGGGAGCCGTAGCGTGGTGATTGTGCCAGCGCGGATATGTAGCGCTTATAGCTGTCCTCGGGCCACTCGGCAATGACACAAGCACGCCTCTGATGGCAGTTTCACGGGCGGTTACAGCGCCTTGCATAAGTTCGTGAACGCGCGGATTTTTTTTTCTCTCCGGCGGCTACCCTACTCGACCCGCCTAAACAGGCCATATCACGGTCACAGGGACTACTCCATGACAGCGCATCACGGCCCCGTTGGTTGACCACACGCGTACCCAGGTAAATCCACAATGTTTTGAAGTATGGATATGCGTGCGGTACTTCCATGTCTGTATTTGAGTGCCCATTGGCCCCCCAGGGGATCCTGTACCCTGATCTAAACAGGAGGTACCATAGTCATCAGCAAAAGTGTATAAATCTTGTTGCAAATTGCATTCACGCGCGGGGGCAGGGAATACTAGAAATATAGCACCTGAACTAACGTATATTGGGCGCACCTTGTCACGATTCCATGCTAGCGCAAGAAACCCGGACCGCCCGCACGACCCCGCAATACCTGAAAATACCTGGCAATCCTGCCGTGATCTCCTGGGGATTGCCTGGTATTTTGGGTATGACGGTGGCTTGCGATGACGGCAATGACGTGCCGCATTTAGATTTGTGGCCTGGTATTGTGGATATGGCACGAGGGGGGAATTGCTAAAATGCCGGGCTGTACCGCGCAACAAGGGGCGCATGTTGTGAGCTATGGGCGAAATTGTCTCGCATTTCCGGTATCAGGTTCACTCAGGCTAGTATCGCAGGTACAACGAGACTGCAAATATATTTGGCGACAAGCCTGGTACAACGTGCTACTACAGGACATCTATATATGCTACATTGCACAAACATATGTATGGCTGCACACATGACGTGGGTAAGAGCCAGATGATCTCGTTTATCACGCTGTGCGGGGCGAGGATTTACGTTAGTAGGTAGGAGGGGGATGGGTGACAGGGGAGACGCACGCGAGGGAGTACAAATGAAGTCCTCGTATGTCTGAGCATGGGACAGATGGTGAGACGCAGCGAGCCAATAGCTACTGTGGCGCCAAGACGGAAGAGACGTACCTGCACCCGGTTTGCAGGGAGGACGGACTGGCGGTTCTGGCAGAACACTTCCTGCTCGTCTTGCTAGTGCGCCAGCAGGATGAACACGAAGGCGAGTTGTGTGCCATAGTCTGGTGGTACGTTACATGCATGAGTGCTCCATGTCCGATTGCGCATGCGTCCGCGCTGTCATACCTCATACCCAGCCACCGAGAAGAGGAAGACGTTCTCTACACAAAAAAGAGAGTGGTGATGTCTGTCAACATGCACATATGCATCAAGACGAGCGGTACTGTACCAGTCAGCACGCTATCCGACAGCTTCGCCATGCTGTCCGTCCCGTCCTCATTCACGTCGAGCAGGTTGCTCATTAGGTCAAAGCGCTCCTCCTTGACCTCCGCGGCCCGCCGTGCGGCCACCATCTCATGCAAGTACGCCTAAAGGTGTTGTTGCCCCTCAAAGCGGAAAGCGGCTATGCAACCTGAAGTGAGCCGACGCCGACTCGACTGCGCACATATATTATACAGCCATGTGCACGGATGGACGTACCATGAGCTCGTCATGCGCGGCCGCGAAGTGCAGCATGACGGGAGTGCCCTATCCGGGAACAGGACCTTCAGGACGAGGTGGTGCGAGACTTTGTACATCGCGTCCTGCGCGGGCAGCGTCAGGCTCACGTCTACACAAAAGCCCATATCCTGTGGTGTCCCCCGGGGAGACAGACACAGGAAGACAGACAGACCTTGAAAGTCAATGAATGTCCGAGGAGGACATCTTGGTTCTCGCTCCATGACATCCGGCGCCCGAATCCTGCAATACCGATGACCAGGAGTGTGAACTGGACGAGGATGGACGGTGACGGGCGAACCTGAGCTCAGTAGCGGCAAGGATGGGAGTAGCACTACAGCGCTGGACGGGACGGGACTCACTGGCACGGTGAGGTCCATGATGTTGTCGAGCTTGACGGCGTCCCTGTCACCCCACACGTTCTGGAACACGTTGTCGAGCACCTTGGCGGTCTCATCCCAGACGAGCATGGTGTTCTCCTGTGTAGCGAGTCAGTGCTTCCTATTCAGAATTGGGACACAGAATCAGCAAGAAGGTAGTGCATGAGGTGTACATACGATGGAGACACACCTGATAAGACAAGGAAGAGCCTGCAACGACGTCAAGGGAGTAGGAATACGCATATATGCGTGTATATTGGAAGTCATATACCGCACCTGTGTATTTACGTGATGACTGACATGGGGGAGATGGATCGATCGACAGTCTCTGGCTGGCAGCAGAATCGGTCTGGTGGCGGAGGGTATGGGGCGGGAAGAGGGGGCAGCTTGAAGTTTCTCAAAGAATGCGGATCTTTATATGTTGCAGTGTCGGAGTTCCTTCTGAGTTCAAGGCCTGTCAAAAGATGAGGAGGACACGGTAGAGCTCCTAGTGGGGCCAGTCCATCGCTGCTGAGGTGTCTATGTAGAAGAGAAACATGTTGGTCACGTGCCCGCTCATGGCGCGCATCATAATGATCACCGTGGTCCGTCTGTCTCATCCTGCTTCCTGGTCAATGGTCATCGCTCGCCCCCTCATAATTATTGCTAATACTGACATGTGCTAGGACTGACCGCCACACCCTGCAGCTTACTTGTGCGACCAGTCTGTCAAGCACCTCTAGCAACTCACGAAGAACAACGGGCTTAGCAGGGAGGAGGCCCTCAGGTCGCCAGTACTTCTACGGAGAGCGGAAATGGATCTGCAGCTGGCATTTACGGAGGACTGGTTCAAACAAGTACGTATACTTCGACTACTCTCGCACGCATATATACAGATCGAAGGGGGCTGGAGCATGCCACGCGCCTTACTCTTGACGCGTCACCTCGCGTGCCTCCCGTCCACTGAGCCTCTTTCTTTGCCATACTCAGTGTCGTTCCCTACATCTGCTTTACACCCTCTCTACACCGCTCAAGCAACACTATGCCGACGAAGGAGGAACTGCTGAATCAGGCACAATCAGTGTCCGACCCGAAGCGCGTTGAGGTCCTTCACAAGGAAATCCTAGGTGAGCTCTGACAGATCCATTGCATGCCGTCGGCTTGGGACCAACTACGCGATACCAACATCGTCAATCAGCGGTCATGCCTCTGTAGAGGAAAAGAGGGCTGAGCTCTGCCACTAGGAAACCGTCCTGGTGAAGCTCGGAGAGTTGTACCAGGACCAGAAGTGCGTACTTCCTTGTGGCTGAGGCTCTTGCTATCTGACACCAAATATTTGTGAAAGCAGGACGTCGATGAGGTCGTCACTCTGTCGTGCTTTCTTGTGTCCTCGCGGTGAAAATCGCTAAACTCAGTACGCCGCATTCTATTCTGTCCCAAAGGTCCTGCTATATAGTCCGAGCGCTCCTCGATTGCTTCAACTCCAAGTCCATTCCAGATAGCCAGAAGATTCAGATTGATATGTTGCAGGAGAACAATGAGTGGGCGAAGCGGGAGAAGCGGATAACCATTCAGGTAGCCTGGGTATCTCGTAACGTACTTCAGTGGCTGCTCTTAGCATTCTCAGCAGAAACTTTTGTTACCGTCTCTTGCATGCTTGGGCGCATTGGGAGATCTCTGGAGGTGGCTCGGCATCATCGAGCACTTTTTCCAGCGCAGTGGACCGATGCCGACAAGGTGCGGAAGTGGAAAAAATGTTGGCCCCGTCCGAGTCCTCGCTGATGCTAAGCTTGAGGCGACAACAGGTTGTGGCAATGCAACTACCTCCGCCGAAGTGTCTTGTGGATAGAGTAGTTACTGTACACCATTGAGCGACGACACATTGTCATACAATATGTGATGAAGACCGCGAGGTCATGCAATTCTGGTGCGCATCTCGCGCGGTATTGTGAGTATCGCGTAGACAGGCAACGATAGCCCCTATATCAGGCGCGCGCGCAGCCCCGCACCGTAACTGGCGCTTCAGGCCACACTGACAATCCTGGAGGGGATTTTTACACTTTTGCTGAAGGTAAAGGTGCAGTCGCATATACATGATCATGCCTGAGTCAGTGCAGTAGCTTCAACGTGTTCTCGACATGTTTCATCAACCATATGCATGTCTAACTCTCAAGCATTTAGGAGTGACTCGAGGCTGGCCACCCACAGCATCGCAAGTCATGTATTCATTGGCAAGGGCCCGTTTGATATGATCTCGTGCAGTGACTGTTGCCCTCATGCAAACTATCTCTGTGCACTGTGCACACTGTATGACTACAAGTACTTATGCGCAAGTTTACTGGGCCCATGGCATACTCACTCTTGGAAATGCCAGTGGCCCAGCGAGCGGGCTTAGCCGCAGGGGAGCTCTCACTACGGGCACCGCCTCGAATCGTTCTTTGTCAAAGGGCTTTAGAACCTCTGAGCAAGTACAACTTTCCCATTGCCGACCCTTCAGCATCCTTTGGCACGCGTCGGCAAAGGGACAAGTTACGACTTTCCCGAAAACAAACCTCCGTTTCACGCGAAGGGATCCCGAGCGCTGCCCGTCGTGTCTGGGCCTGTGACCATGATGAGGCCTGTTTAGGCAGGTCGGGTAGGTTAGACGCCGGAGAGAAAAAATCCCGCGCGTTCACGGACTTATGCAAGGCGCTGTAAGTATGTACTCGTCCCGCAGGCAGGTCAGTTTGCAGCATATGAGCGACTAACGCGTCTCGTGCCGTGCCAAGCACATAGTTGTACTTGCCATCCAGAATCTATGCTTGAGCAAGAACTGCTATGCATCAACGAAGAGGGCCACTGAGAGTGCCCATATCGTCTGCAGGCCGAATCGTTCGGTAGTTACAGCTGACGCTTGCTGATACGCTATCACAAACGCACCTTCGTACCGGTATGGCTCCGCGTTCGGAAAATCACTTGAATCTGCGGTTTCGGATATAGGAAGTGCCGTACGTATGATTGAGGGCAAACTGGTCATACGCAGCCGCATGGGAGCTGAAGGATACTTGAGTCTCGAAAGAACCAAAACTCAACGTTCTTAGCGGCAACATGCTAATCGCTTCCTTGTTTATCACGCCAGTAGATGCGGATAATATCCTCCTATTGAGAAATGGACATTACATGTGCGTCAAGCATCGTGGTGTCCGTACGCTTGTCACCTGTACGTCACAACCCGCGCAACGAAACTCGTTGGGGCCTTCGCGCGCACTAGTGATATAATATCAGACTTTTGTGTACCGCTACTCGCGTTTCTTGCACATTGTTTCAGTGGACTGTATGAACTATCCAAATGTTGCGAGTGTAAGGGGCTTGCGGGTGCAGCAGCACAAGCAAAAGTTCAAGGCGGCTAATCTGACATTACACATTGCCATAGCCACCCAACTTGGGCCCGTTAGTTGAACCACACGAGGGTGACGATAGGAGATATCTTACTGCAGCTGCACCGAGCCCGCGCTAGTAAGGTGCGCGCGAGCAATAACATGGCTCGAAGGAGGCTCGCGACCCCAACAAATTCAGCTCAAGGTGAACCAAAGGGAGTCTCCGACATTTCTAATGACAAAACTGCTCTTGTGGTGAAGTACACTGTGGTTTCGAGAGACACATAAATATGCAGATGCGCGCGGTGGTGCGGTCGCGCGCGACTTGGCGGCAATGGGGTGTGATGAACTGGTAGTAACATTGACAAATGCGCAGGCGGCTTGGGTGACGTGACTCAAAATACGGACGTACGAAATACGGGTGGCTACGAGATACGCTCAATTCTGACCGGGGCTATTCTGTCACTCAACACCTGCACACAATTTTGTAAGTCTCGCACTATGAGCCTAGTATGAGACCTGTGCACCTTCAAAGCACAATTAAGCATCATCAAGTCCTCCTGGAGGCTACTAGCACAGGATTTCGCACCGGCTCACAATCGGATTAGGTCTACCGAAGCTCTGTGCTGGCGTTGTCAGTGGTGTAGTCAGCCACGCTAATTACACTAGCTTTCCAGGCGACGAACCATGATCCGGAAGTGCTGACAATTGGGATTACCAAACCGCAACTTTTGAAACACCTGCGCCAAGCTGACCACATCGCATACAGTCCCCGTCCGGGCGAATATCTGCGCATACATCTAGGCAACCTACCAACAGAAATCAGTAAGTGACGTATTCTTATTCGCCGAAGCCCGCTTGACTAATGTGGAGGCCGCAAAGCTGTCGACAACGTCGGCATCCTCGAGTTCCAGGACCCAGGCCTGGAGGAGGGCGTGAACATGGACGTGAAGTTCCTCGAGGGGCACTCGCTCTTCTGCCAGGCACGAAGGTCACGGGGTGGGTGTATGAGGTCCAGAGGGGCAAGGTGCGTTCGTGGTTTGGACTACAACGCCTTGGGGCTGTTGTGTCTGCATCGCATGGTAGCGGGGCGGCTGCCGAGTGCGAGATCTATCACATCAATAGCCTCGACTATGGTAAGCCAGAGGGCTACGGATGATTTTCGAAAATCGCGACAACCGTTTTGCGCCTCAGCGCTATTGTTCTTCGGCCTTGATGGTACTATAAAGCACCTATTAAGCGGAGTTTAAACTAAGCTTTTGTGATTCAGCAAGCGAGCCTCCTTGACGCTGAACCTCTTCTCTCCACCGTCTCTCGCAAACTTCAAGACAATCCCTCGCTGGAACCACCCTCCCTCTGATCAGGGGCGGGTGGTAGCCTCATATGTTCTGTCTCTCGTCTCATAGCTTACACAGGCTGCCTGTATGTACATACCATTAATTAACCCATCCTGCTTTATTTCGGAACTACGCTCGCTTTGACCCTGTGTCCGGCGCGCATTGAGGGTGGCCTACTCAACCCCTTTGTGTCCGATGGTGCTGCTGCCACAGTCTTATTGCTTTTCTAGGCTTGGGCACAAGCGTGAAATTGCTTTACATGCCCTGAGCCACAGCAAATGTGATGTATAGATACCTTGAACGTGTGTGCCTTTCGTTTTGTAGATTCAATTCTTGCTTCACCATTGTAGCATGTCTGACGACACCCCCGACATAGCTTACTGCGAGGGTCTAGATGGCTGCGGAGGGTACTTCCCTCGCAAGACAACCTCCGGACTCTGTAGTCAGTGTAAACTGATCCAGCAATTCGAGGACCAGGGCAAACCAGATCGTGCCGCTGAAATCAAGGTCGGTGTAGCGCCACTCTTGATTAACCAATTGTCACTTTAATTCTGTTCTAGGCTTACCGTCAATGCAACGAGTGTGGTGCTGCAGGCAAAAATTTCAAGAATGACATTTGCGGTGTTTGCGCTCGGAGTCACGGTGAGGTTCACTACGATGTTTCGGTGATACTCGCATCGGTATTTATCCCATTTGCAGTAGCCACGAGCGACCGTGATGCTCTCAAGTCTCAAGCCTTGGAAGACATGGCTCGTGTCCGTGCCGCTGCAACACAGCACAGAGGTCTTGATGGTCACTACCGGCCACTCGCCCCTGCCATTCCTTGGCCTGACAAGCAAGCCATGCCACCACCACCACTTCCTACAGTTGAGCCGTCTCGTCCGTCCAATAATGGGTTGAATATCTCTATATCATTCAGGCCTCTAGTCTTGACTAAGAAGGATGGCAAGGTTCCATTCCTCGCCACATTAGTACGTACTCATCCTTCCGATACGGAAATGAATGGTCAGTTTTTTCGTTGCTCGGTGTAATATTGTGATGGCTCATAGGTATATATAGATGTTCTCCAAGATGTCCTCGACATGCTGAATGTACTGTGGGAGAAAAAGACGAGCAAGGGTCTTACTCTGTACGTTGCCTTGAGATCAACAGCAGTGGTTGGTTATTGACATGCTTGGGATTTAATTTAGGGCGGATGTTTCACTACGTTTCCCTGGCAATATTTTGCCTGAGGGTGACAGCGACAATGAGACTCTTGGTGACTTTTATGATAGGCATCATATCGCTGAGCACCGTAATGGGTACTTCGGAAAGGTGCCTCAAGAGCTCAAGAATATCAAGACACCGCTCATCAACGTGGTTCTCTTCATTGATATCACACATGTAAGCTCAATGATTCGTTCTCAGTTTGCTTGTATCTCTGATAGTATCCAGATAGTGGGAGAGACGTACTGGCTTACCTTCACCTACTCGCACTGAGAACATCTGGAAAAACAGCCTTTGCGAATTGACACTAATTATCACTATTCAGATAATCTCATCTATATTAGCAAGTGTTAGCAGAGATGACATCTACATTAGAGCTACTATTCAGACGCACTTCTTCAGTAGTGCAACTAAGCACTAATTAGTATACTTGGTACTAGTTATAACTACTCTTCACTATCGCTTTTTCTATAGTGCCATGTAGTGCCAACATGATACTACTATAGCACTACTGCAAATGTGGTCCTCTAATTTTCGCTATATTGCACTACTGTAGTACTATTTTGCGCTATTTTAGCACTACTCATTTAGGGGAGACTCAAATAAGATGACAATCCTTTATTTATAGCTCATAGTTCTCAACTCAAGCATTACACACCTCTATAGCTGCAAAATCACCATGATAGCTGACTTATATTTGAGGGCACAACTCAACATAGAACTTGTTATCATGTAT